>NW_011366398.1:615224-712950 GCF_000735185.1 Notothenia coriiceps | reverse complement strand
GTAACAACATCGGGCCATTCGTGAGGGCATCTTAAGCCATCGTATGACCGCCGGTGGAGTTTCTCAGGCTCCGGCAGCAACTTCGTGAGCGGTGGCAAAATCTTTGGCATGCCAAAAAATTGCCGAAGGTTCATTGTCGTGTTGAATTTGTGTCCATTTTGCCCTTCGTAAGGCACTCGTGAGGGCATCTTGTCAAATTGTGTCATCTTCGTCTGATCATCGGTGCCATCGGGCATTTTTCGCCTCACAAAGACAATACGAAGGAAACAAGAAGCTGCCCGGTTATTTTAGGAAGGCAACACGACTATGTGAAGCCCTCGCAATGCCGTCGTGTAGCCAGCGTATTATAGTACAATGACATCAAGATTGCATTTAATGCACAACAAAATCATGTAAACATATTATGTAAATAACCCAATTTGTGTTCTGTGAAACTGAAAAGTATATTACATAGTTTTTGTTACTTTCGTTGCAGTTGTATGTCTTAAATGTAATTTAGGTTAACTTCCTGTTTTATTTAGATGCTTTGTATTTTGAAGGCAAGTTTACGCTTTTGACAGGTAAATGTTGTTGCTATGGAAACAACATGACAGAGATAAGTAATATATTCTAATCTACATATAAAGACGGAGAAAGTAAAGAATAAAGTATATGTTTAAATGTTAGCACCCCCCAAGGAGGCACAAGCTCTTATGTTGAGTCTGGATACATTCTAAATCATCAGTAAAGCCTACGACCATATTTTTGTGTGTGGTTCGGGTGCCATCGTGTGGCCTTCTGTAGGCATCGTACTTGCTTTGGCTGTTGCTTGGCTGTTGACCAAGTTCGGGGCCATCTTTGTGCGAAATTCACAATTCCATATTCGTGTGTCCATCTGGTGTCAATTTCGGGACAGTGTGGCAGGCTTTAGAGAAGACCAGGAAATGAAGGATACACGAATCGTGTTAAAATCAATAGGCACGCAATGACTCTAAATAATAATGATCACGCCACCAAACACAGATTAAAATTAAAGTAACAAATCTGTTATGAAAATGTAAGAAGTAGAAAGTACAGGTCTTTGAGTTAAAAATGTAAAAAGTCAAAGTAAAAAGTCGTCAGATAACAAAAAACACCAAACAAGTAATTAAATAAAATAAATCTAATGTTTGCGGTTGTTTTTTACATAGTACAATTTTTACAGCTTATTTAACGATATGCACCATTTGTCTTTACTCACTTACCTATCATTGCAAATAAATAACACTGCAAAAGTGCCTTGTAGTCACATCATTTGAATAGCTTATGCACTTTTGCAGTGTTATTTATTTGCAATGATAGGTAAGTGAGTAAAGACAAATGGTGCATATCGTTAAATAAGCTGTAAAAAATGTATTATGTAAATGCCAGTAGGCTAATTGTACCATTATTTTACCATTATTGTATCAGCAATCTGTACTTGCTGTCATAATTTAGGAAGTAGGTCTACAACCTAAGAGGGTGAAATTAACTCATAACAGCTCATTATTTCTGGTTGAACAATTTTACCTGAACGCATCATCAGTCAGGCCAGGTTGGGCACCAATAACGTGCTGCACGCGGGCGAGGTGCCCCTTTTCCTCTCCACCCTGAGCCCTTACAAAGTCTACGAACGCCAACGACCTGGAAGTGAGCAAACATTTGCTTTGAATTGCACTTCATAAATAGTTTGTAACACGTATAAAAACATGCAAATCAAAACTAAGTGATGCTTCTTTAATCAAAAATGTCACTTTCATTTGAATAACCTCCCTCCTCACAGCGGTCAGAAATCCGCTATGGCAACAGGAGGAAAAACGTCAAGAAAAAAGGAAAAGATTTGACAACATGGCGCACTTTCCTGAGAAAAGTTTCTCCTGAAGGCAACACAGCTAAGTCTTCGTAGATTTTCCACGGAGTTTGGCGACTATAACGTGGACTTTTCGGCTAACTTTCCAACAGCACCTTGAACCAAATAAAAAGACCAGAAGGAGTGTGATGGGATGAGAGCGATAACCCGTGGCACAAACCAAAGCAGTCAGACAGGATGGAGCAGCAAGCGACTCTGAAAGAAAAGGTAAATAGACAAAAAACAACTACTTTCTACACTGTCATGCAAGCTGCCATATGTGTAGTTGTTGGCATTTTGGTGTCCCCCCCCTGAATAACACTTTTGTTACCTCGCGTTCTGGACAGGAAATGCCAAATGACCATTCCTGCGAAAAGCTCGTAAAAGCCCTCTATCGATTTTCCAGTCATGCAAACTGTGCTGGACTGCACAGAGGATGTGTGTGCTCTCCTGGCTCACACAATAGCTAACATTAATGTGATTCAAATGCAAATAGAAGATCATACACATTACAAAATAGGCTCTAAACCTAAATCATACTTCTTTTGTTTCGCATGAACAAAGTGGCTTGCACAGTGGCAGTTCATTTGTGTGCACAACCACGATTACATCCACATTATTCCCCAACAAAAAGTAAATGTTTGCATTACAGACTGTGTTTTTTCTATGGAGAGTTGACTTAATCTCTGTCTCCTCGTGATTAGGTTGGCAGGGTGTCCTCTGTGTTGGTGTAGGCTCTCATTATCACTCCCTCTCCACCCTTCCTGCCCACATACAGTAGGCAGCCCAATGAAACACATGAGACAGCACTCACCGTGGACCTTCCTGTAAAATCTCTGATCAGTTCACTCCTCTCTGGTCTAGTGTACAGTGTTTATCTGAAAGGAAAACCTGCATGCTCTTCGGGCCCCTGGGAGAACGAATCAATAATAGATGCTTCTCCTGACATTGCTTTGGAAACAAGTCTTTGAAGTTCATCATGCGTGACAGTGCTGTCAGTTGTGCTGTGGACGTCACTCCTTCAGCCTGTTTGTGTATTTCTGAGAGGTGGGTTGCTAAGCTCTCCACAGGATTTACAGCAACAAACCCAGCAGCTAACACTTGTTTTAAGACCTCCTTGCACAAATCCCACTGTTTTACATCATGTTGTTGTAGCTTAATGGATTTTTTAACAATGTGAAGGTGCTACATTGGCTTTAAAAGGTACACTATATTGTGTTTCTTAAAAACGGCATACCAATTCTTCAGTTTGTTTTAGCTTTTGATCATTGTCTTACTTTATATAATCTATTTTGGCCCTATACTTGCCTCGCATGCTCTGTAATCACCTAAACACACACTTTTAAATAGATACATGGAGATACAATATAAAGCACTCGAGACTTTAGTTTTTACTCTAGAAAAATATAGCAGGGAGTTGGTTGTTTTGCAAAAAAGAAACAGAAAAAGGTGGAAGGTCAAAAGGTGCAAGAAAGCTACTGATTGCCTGGTACTGCCCTGTAACTTGATGTTGGACCTACTTAAGCCCTCATATTTGCTGCGTCTACTCCCCGGGCCTCTGGAAGTAATTACCCAGCCTGCCATATCCCAGAATTCAGTCCGAGGAGGAGTGGTGAGAAAGCGGTATAAAGGACGGCCCTAAAAACATGCAACCCTGAGATGAATTTCCTGATTCAGTAATACTCACAAACCTTTCCGATAAATGGATACATCAATCATCTATTTAATCAATTACACTATATTGGTTAAATTAAGCTACAGCAAGACTTGCACAAATTGGTCTTACATTCAAATGGTTTGCCTTTTGGTTTGTTCAGGAGAGTAATACATTGCATATACATTTTTACAATTATAGATTCAATCCCACATTATTGCCAATGGCCTTGCTCTAAGGCAGGTTTAAGGCTTAATCTTATTGTGGTAGGAAATTTAGCAGTGCACTGAAGATGTCTTTATAAGGTTGAACTTAACACTATTGTTGTGTGTTTAAACTTAGGTGAACGGCTGCGAACATCAGAATAGTTATGGGCTTTGTTTTAAACTGACATGATGTGAAAGATCAAACTGTCTTTGCCAAAGGCATTCCCTATTTTTAACCTGGGTGGGTCTGTTCTTCATAAACAAAGGTGAGTTAACCTTATTTGGACTTCAGGACTGAAACCAATATCCCATGTGCTGTACAGATGTGGCGGTCTCTCAGCGGTCAAAACACGGAGCAAAATCAGGAATCTCACTAAAGACACACACAGACCTAGCTGGCAGAACAATTGACATTATTTTGGAAATCGAGTTTTTAATTTAAGGTTAAGTCAAAATACACCCTCAAAGATAAACTGATTAGTTAGTCTAAATAAGATATTTTTTTACTGCAGAATATGTGGACTTCAGGTCAGTCTCAGTGTGCTTTTCTGTAAGGTCTCTTTGATTTGAGCTAAATTAAAGTCTATAGAGACTTAACCCTCACACAGTTATACTAGGCCAAAATATATGAATCATATCCTCTCTGTTTTTTGTTTTCTTCACAGCAGACAGTGATGTTCACTTTACATAACAGGAAAACCACAGTTGGAACAAATAACACTAACAACAGTTTAGTTAGGTCAGTTTCCCAGAGAGCAATAACACTGTTGGCATGCACAATACAAGGGTCCTTTAGCTGGCTAAACTGCATCAAACTAATGGTTTGTTTTGCTATTCCAAGTGTCAAAAGTTCTGTTCAGCACATTATCACACTCAACACTACAGTGCTTGTTTTCATTGCTTTTGTGGGAAAAGATGAGTCAGTTTGGCAAATATGCTTTCTCACACACTCTTTTGGAAACATGCTGAGTCATATCACACATTGAAACACTATACAGCATATTCGATTCTGTATACCAGCCACAAAAAAAATACATTTACAGCTGAAACACATTAAAGTTCCCATGACATGGCCATTTCTACTGATCATAATTCCATTGTTGAGGTATACTAGAATAGATTTACATTGTTCAATGTTCGAAAATCACATTGTTTTCTCATACAGAATCTCTGTATAGTATGGGTATTCACTCTCTGTCCTAAACGGCTTGTTGGAGCTCCTGCCCCCCCTCCCTATGAGCCCACTGTGCTCTGATTGGTCAGCTCGCCCACTATGTTCTGATGAGTCCACCACCGTTAAAGCGGAACATCAGTGTTTATGTGTTACAATGGCATTTGTTAGCAACCAGAAAATGACACCAGTAATGACAAACAGATGAAAATGCTGCGTGGGGTCTGGGTGCCATGTTGGCGGGACGTTGCGGGGCTCGCTGCTCCGCCCTTTGAGGATCGAGGAGCGGACAGTGTGAGCTGAATTACTGGTGTCGTTTCCTGGTTGCTGCGTGGGGTCTGCGAGACAGCGAGACATCGCGGAACTCAGCCTGAGCACACACATACAGTACACTCACAGCCAGGCTGTTTGCCACATGGTTCGCCACACACTCATAGCCTGAGAAAAGATAAGGCTGAGTGAGTGTGCGAGGAGCTCCACGGATTGTTCAATATGCGGAGCCGCTACGTCGCTATGCCCGTTTACGTCACTTTACTCAGGAAGAAAAAAATGGAAAAATAAAAATCTCCAACGAAGCGTTCTGGGGCAGCATAGACAGGTCTTTTCTGTGTTAGAGTTTTATTCGCTACAGGGTGTACTTTGAGGGTTTTTGACTCTGCAGACCATTTACATAAAAAGCTACATAACACACAAGGGGACGGGTAATAACCGGAAAAGGATGTCATCAATAATCTTATCTTGTGTGTTCTATACCTTACCCATTTTCCCCTCCTATTGCCAAGATATGTATTTGAATTGTATTACTCAACTTTTAAGAACTGTTATTTGTTTAAGTGCATTCCCGTCGGATAAGTTTCACAACATTTTTGAATTTGACTGATTACAGCTCTGTCAATCCCCTCTGTGTATTCCTTCAGTTTTCCATATTCGGTTCTCGGACAGCGGGCAGACCTATCCGATGTGTTTCTGGAGACGACGGGGCCAGGTGTGGGCTCAGCAAAGCAGAGTTCATGGAGAAAGTGCAGCAGAGCAATGAGGCGTGTCAGCGGGGTGACTTTCAGGCGGCCATCCATTTGTACACCAACGCCTTGCAGGCTGACCCACAGAACTGCATCCTGTTCAGTAACCGCTCAGCAGCCCGTCTCAAACTGGGACAGCACCAGGCGGCACTGGAGGACGCTGAAAAAGCCTGCGAGCTCAATCCCAAGTGGCCCAAGGTAAGTTTGCCTCAAGCACTTTATCTATGGAAACACTAAAGGACAGTAAAAACATGAGGAAACAGTCCTGAGGTTTTCACCCTGTACATCATATACATTTTATCTTCTTAAACTGAGATTATTGGTTTTCATAAGTGCACCCGTTGTGTGTCATTGCCAACAATTCTTCCTTTCGTCAAATCTAATTTATGGGCTCTGATGTCCATACAATTTCCAATTTAAACTTTAATTATCAGGATTTAGCTGCATAGATTTAAATGGGGAGAAGTGTGAAGTACGTTTGATCAAACATTTAGCTGAAAAAGGAACAAGTAATATAAACTAGTACTATAGTTATCTTGTTGTTGTTTTAATCACTTTTTGATCACACATTTTAGATGATTTACAAGTTTGTAAGTGTTTCCAATTCCACTCACATCTTCACTCCTCAGTTGCATTCTCTCTGCTGATCAATACAAAGTTTTCTGGGGTCTTGTCTTTGATCTTGTCCAGGCCATGTGGACTAACCTGCGATAGATTTCACATTAATCAGCCGCAGAGATCACTCGGAGACCAATTCCTCTCGGTGATAGAAACGCATTGATTTCACAATTTAGCATGGAGAGATACTTTTGTCTTTGGAGAGAGAGATTGATGATAATGTGGTAGAGTGGTATTGATGATAATTTGTCGCTACCAATGATGAATCAGCGGCCACCTCTTCTTTGATCTGAGGTCGTGTATCTTCAGCTGCTCAGGTAGGTTTCCTCTTCAGTAAAAATGTGGCGCTGCAGTGGGAACTGTCACCTTTTATTACGTAGATAATGTTGTGTACTTGCTGCATTGTGAAAAAGTAAATAGACCTACATACATTTAGTCCTTCTAGCAGTTCTCCATACTTTTGTTGGAATGATTACACAGCTATTGACCAGCTGTTGTTTTAGAAGCTTTTTAGTACTCTACTGTTTCTATATCGTTTTATTTCAACCAATTTTACAACAATAGTCTCTCCTGCATGTTTCCACATCTCCCTCTCCCTCCATCTGTAGCATCTGAACATTAGTAAATGTCGTTTATTCTGGAACAATTTCATAACCCTCTGAAGCCAGCAAGGCCAAAATATAATTGAAAATAACTGCCAAAATCATTCTCCTCTTTATATGCTATCCAAGTACAATGAAGCTCTTTGTGGTCCGGCTGGTGGGGGGGATGGTTGGCTTAATCTAGGCAGTGTAGCTCTGCTGATTCCTGGATTTACTCCCTGACAGCTCTAACTCTCATGCTGACGTTTGTGTTAGCAGACTAGCTGCAGATGTATAGCCTGATCTTTGTGTTTTACTATGTTACATGAGGAAAAAGGATTATTATGTCTGTGGTATTGACAATTATACTGGTGTGCATGTTTTGAAGTTTCCTGAATCACCACTAGGGGTCAGTGTTGTCCAACTGGAGGGATTTTAAGGGTTTTGTGTGTGCAGGACAAAAAGGCATTGAGGTATTTTAATATCCAATATGCTTTTTATATGCAGTGGGTTGAAGGCCATGTTTATCATGACTGGCTTTCATACAAATATAGAAATGTGCTTAAAAATATATCAAAGCAGCCGCAATGGAGGCCATTTTTCTACTTGATTAATCTGCGGGTGGAGGCAAAGCCAAGGTCACAACCACTCCATCTTTCATTTTCTTATCTGATATGTCAGGGAAAAAAAAGACCTTCTCTGGTCCTATAAGAGTCAGATAATTTGATATCATTGCCCTATAGTAGATCATATATGAACATATATAATCAATACACATGAATGTATTGCAACTCCTGTATTCAGTTAGTGCTACCTCAAATAATTGATTAGTTATGGTGGTCTTGACACTTATGGCGTTGGCCTCGAGGAAATAGAGATTTGGGGTTGTAGAAGTCCATCTGCTACGCCTGGATGTTTGATGAAGGAAAAGGGATTAAATCACAGGAGTGTGCTGGCATTCAGATCCTGTGTGAGTACATAATATCATCAATCATGCCCGGCTATGACTGCACTTCTGCATTGGCCCCGTCAAACCGTGACAGGCGTGGTTTTGCTGCCCCAAGCACCAGCGAGCAGCCCACCCTCCTGAAGCCCACAGCAGCCTGTGAAGGAGCCCCCTGTCTAATCTGTCAGCTTTGCTTGCTGTAAGTGCCAGAAAACACATTCTGAGAGAAGAAAGAAAATGTGTGGTTTAATGACCCAGGACAGCTTTAGGCCCTTTGTATCTCACCCTCTTACTGAATATAAAACGCTTAAATGAGAACAAAATAGGGTGTCATTTCATAGACAAGGTGTGTGTCACATTTATTCCCTACGAGCTAGTGTGTGAATAATCTAGCTGCTTTTCCTGTGCATGATTCATTTATTGTATGATGACACTGCAGCAAACTTCCAGTATCACTTTAGGATGGAAAGCGTCTTTTAGCTTTTGCTGCCAGTGAGTATTTTGTGATTCTGTATTGCACCCTAGTTGTTTTTTAGGCGTGTACCAGTGACTGAGAGGACAATACCCACTCTAGATGGATTCACTGTCTATTCTGCTCCTCCATCTGGTCCCTCCCTCTCAACACGGCTGTTCCGGTGACATGGTAAACAAACAGCCTTTTCTGCTATCACTGCCATTCTCATGTGTGAGGCTGACAGGAGAGTTCCCAGGGAACCAGAAGACAAGTGGCACTGCATTGTCTGGGGAAACATCTCTATCATTTGCATATCTTCTGATTATAGGTTATGATGGTCGAGGGTATTCTGTCTCCTCAAGTGTTTATCTCCAGTTTTCACGACACCTTTCAAGCCTTGTATCCCAGATGAGGCTTTTTTTTACCTGAGTTCATGTGCACACATTTTTCTTTTTCTCCAACATTAAAATGGCCATTTACATCCCATTGGAAGGGCCTTGGGTTTAACTGAGACAATGAGTGTTTGCATTGGAAAAGGTCATTGTGTGTGGAGTGCTGAAAGGGGACTTTAATTACAGCAGCAGCATATCCAGTAATTGTGTAAGGAGTGGTACTGACAGCCTGATAAAGCATAAAGCTTCTCTTTCCTGCAGTGCTGGGTGATGACATTAGCTTTTTGCTGGTAATGTACAAGGAAAGGAAGACAAAGAGTTGTGTGATTTGACGGCCTCATCCTTTGCCACTCTCAGCGGCGCTCTGCTTTTTATGTGGATGAAAACCACTGGGGTGTAATGCTCCCCTGTTGGTATGACAGTCCGTTAAACCAGCTCCCATCTGATCTCAGTGTGTGTAAAGCATAAAGAAGCTGTCTTTTGATCTCATGTGGAGAGTGGTTATAACTCTTGTACCTTTCTTTTTGCTTTCATCCGCACCATCTGAGATATTCACAACATCTTGGTGACCTGTGCTTTTATTTTGATACATGCTGAATACTAAAAGGAAAACCTCCAGTGAGGAACAGCAGGTGGGCATAAATATGTGTTTTTGTGCTTGTAGATCAGAGAACATGTATTAGGTGACCTTTTTGTTGTAATGCACTATGATAAGTTATCCATGAATCATTCATGAGAATTCAGTGTACAACTTAAATCTGTCATCCATCCTGCTGAGGTAAACCAGCCCTGACTTTTCCTTTCGCAACATAATTGCGTCAGAATTTTTAATTAGCTACATTTTGCAAGAATTTAAATCAGAAATCAAACAACATTCTAAACAGACTCAGCGGTGACTTGTTTTTATCAAGAATATAGAAAGCATCATACTTGTTTAACACCATCATGTTAACATTATTTTCTAAATGTTTAAAGCATGGTGGCGTTAGCATGTAGTTCTAAGCACCAATTTGCCTCAGTACACATTAACTGATATATATCATAGATATGAACTTATAGACTTTTTAGGGCAAAACATTTAAAGGGGCCCTAGAATGCTCCGTTTCAGGTTCCTATTTGTATTTTGTGCCTCTTCTGTGACATGTTAACATTCTTAAATGTTCAAAAGGGGCTTTATTTTCTCATCCTTTCTGTGCTGCAGCACCTCTTTTCACCCTCTGTCTGAAACCAGAGCCCAGTCTGCTCTGATTGGTTAGCTGGCCGGCTCTGTTGTGATTGGTCAAATGCTTAGAAATGTACCTTAGCATATCATAGTGTTGTGTACTTCCTGCATTGTGAAAAAGTAAATAGACCTACCATTTAGTCCTTCTAGCAGTTCTCCATACTTTTGTTGTTATGATGTTAGTGATGTCACTATGTTACGGAAGTTAACACAGAGTCCAATGGAGGCGTTTCAAGGAGGCGGGGGAGTGTGTGGGAGAGGATTTTAGCCTTTGTAGAGCATTGCCATGCACAAAAACCAATGTAACACACTACAGGAAAGAGAAAACCCCCAAAGCATAATATAGCCTCTTTAAACTATGTGTTCTTTTAGATTCAGTTCTATTTGAAAAATGTCCATCTATTTTTTGACATGTTATTTATCACAATTACCCCAAAATGGAAATGTAGACTAAATGTAACTCTGGCTATATATTGGGGCCAACATATGTAACCATGAATATTAATAATATCCCTTGATGCATATTCATGATTAACAATTGACATCAACCTGCATACCTGTATTATGAAACACATGGTGATAAAATATGAATGCCTTTAGCTTATCATGCGAATACTGATGCAGGGAATGATGTAAAGAGGATGTTGCTCACCATGCAGCATCTCCAATCAGATGTGTTGCTTCTCGCCTTCTCATGCTTTAAATGACTGGGTTAAAGTGGAAAATGGGGCAATGGAGGTAATCTCCAAGTGCACATCCTTCTCCAGATCCTCCATTTCATTTCATTTCATTGTTTATTTAGCAGGGACAATGCACATTAATGAACACTTAAAACAAAAAATGCAAATAGTGTAAATGTGCCGGATTTTAGCTTGGAGCTAATTTCCATCCGTAGTACCTCACATAAAACATTTAAGAACATGACAATTATACACATAGCAAAAACAAATACATGATATGCAAAAAGAGCAAGAGCAGCACACACAAGCATTAAACACATGGCAGTACAATCTAGCAGCAACGACATATAAAGTGCAAGATAAGATACAAGAGCTACCTGAAGTGCAAGAGGAGATACCCCTCTATTAAAGTGTATTTAGCGGTGATTGTACGTCTGTTTGTTTCTCAACCATTCTTTTAGTTGACCTTTTAAAACTATTGAGAGTGGGACAATCCTGTATCTCAGTTGGGAGGCTATTCCACAAAGAGCTGCCTTTTAATGGAAAGGACATTTTGTCCAAAAGTGATCCGTCTACGGTGGACCTCACAGTCTCCTCTGGTTTCTGACCTAGTGCAGCGTCCAGTGTGTTTTTTGTGGATGAATTCCCCTAATGGGGGGAGGGGGGGCCAGTCCATGTAAACAATTATAAAAAAAAGCACATACTTTTAAAAGACTTAAAATGGTCAAAACTCAAGAAATTGTGTTTTTCAAGGATGGTACAGTGGTGGTATGAATTTGGCTTTCTGTCAAAAACTTTGATAGCTCTCTTGTACAGCTGTTCTATGGGTTTCAGGTTTGTGGCACAAGAAAACGACCAGTTTGTCAAACAGTATTCAATGTGGGATAGAATCATATGGAGGTATGACTTTGCAGCATTGACTGTTAAGAAAGGTCTAATTTGTTTAACATTTTGAATGTAATAGTGTTGGATACTTTAAGTTTCTTTTTGTTTTGTGATCAACCTTTTTTTTTTGTTTGCCCTCACAGAGGGACTTATATACACAGATACAAATTATATAGACAATAATATAAAAAGATAAAGAAAAGACAAAGAAAAAATATAGGGAATCCCTTTCCCATGCCACCCAGTCCCTCCCCCTTCCCACCCATCTTGCCATTTCACTGAAAATCCTACCTGATGTTTGTTAGCAATCGTCTGAGTTCATCTATCTATTATATTATATATATTATTTATATTATAGCATAACAATTTATCCACATCAAATAAATTAATACATTTTTTTCCACATAACATTTCATCTGTTTAAACTGAATTGAGATTGACTCCTAATAATCTACAAATGCACCAAGGTGTGATATGTACAATCTTAATTTACATGAATGATATTACCAGATCAGCAGCTCTTTTAATAGCCTTCAACGTTTCCTTGAGATATGTTTCTTAAAAGTCAAGTTCGAGTCCAGTATGATTCCAAGATACTTGAAGTGGGGGACTAGTTCTATTTCTGCTCCGTTTAAAAATACGTCCAGTATGACTCCGAGATACTTGAAGTGGGAGACTAGTTCTATTTCTGCCTGTCCAAGAATGGAACCCCAACAGGGTTGACAAGGTAGGGGGATTTTGCACCGTTGACCAGAACACACTATTCAGACGAGGCAGATTTCTGGATTTTACCTATTGATGACTTCCTGAATTTTTCAGTGCCTCAAACTATTTAAAATTGAGTGGTAAGATTCTGTGACATAAACGAAAACATTTATGACTTGCAACATAATGATGAAAATGAGTGGCCTAGAGGAAGAGAGACATTTATAAAAGTATAGAAGGAATTGGGAATTACAAGAATATTTTAACTTATCCAAAGCTCAAATATGTGACGGCATATTAGACCCTAGCAGATCTAATTTGCAGTACTAGTCCTAGACCCTCCCCTATTTGAGTATTAATAGATCGTTCTCAGTTATACAGCATATGCTCAGTGGTTAAAACTTTGGTTTGATTAAATTGTTTTAAAAGCACCCGTGTGTAATGTGGAAAGAATGCTCCTGTGATCCTCGCAGAAAAAGTTATTCCTTGCCAAAGATTTGGTTCAAGCCTTCAGTGTTTTGTTGTCTGTAATATCAGAGCTCGGTGACCTTCTCAACAGCACAGCAGTGTTAGAGGTTTTACGGATATACACTTATTACGACAGTGTGCATCCCCTGCTGTCTCTCTTCATGAAGTTGTGTGCTTTGGGTTCAAATAAGGTCTTCCCGCCTGTTTCCCCTCTCTAGCACTGCACCGCTGCTGTTTTCCACCGTCGCTCCAGAACTCACCACGGAGAGAGCCGAGTCATGAACCACTAATAAGAGGGTTCCGTTTTGCTTCTACCCAGCCGAGGCTTGAACTAATGAACAAATCAAATGAATGGCATGTAATTATAGGCCAGAGAGAGTGGGACGGACAGAGGGTTGGCGCTAGCGGGAACAAACCCCAAATTATTTGTCTGGAAAATCTGTGAAATGAGCGGGAGCAGTTAAATTAAGTTTTTTTCCTTACGAAGGCCCATTGTGGCACATATGCAAGGGCCATGATGGAGGGAAAGTGACCAGACACAAACTCACATACACACACTCTTTTGATTTCACTTATTTAGCAGCTATGTTGTTCTTTCAAAGATGAGAGTACACTAATCCTGAGCTGCAGTTTTCTGTCTGTGTGCTTTTCTGAAAGACACTTCTTTCCTAAATTACACTGTTTAACTGTTGTGTATCCCATGTGATAGTCTTCAGTAATATGCAGCATCAATGTTTCTGAGCTGCTGCATTGTTGTGAACCTGAAGGATGCAATTTGCTGCCAAAATCATATCCCCTTCTCTCAGTCTAGTACATGAAAAAACTGTTAGAATCAGCTCACATTAAGATTTCTGCTGTGTTGACTCGCCAGTATTACAGCTCAGGCATTTAAATTATGCTAGTAATATGAATGATATCATTTATATCCGGAATAAGGCTGCTGTTGTCAGTCCACTAACTGAATAGACTGTTGATGTGTTCAGTGTTTTTTCCTTTTTTCTCCCATTTTGGCTTCGAAATCCTGCTTCCCCGGATCGCTGTGATGGTGGCCAAGTGGTTTTCCTCTCTGCCACCCAGGCGCCCTACCAAATTGTAGTCTTTAGTAAAATTTAATCTGCTTTCAAGAAACAGCAGACATGCAGCAGAGAAATGAAAACAAGCCTTTCCTTTTCCTTTTTAACACTAACCATAAACTATGTAACAGTATATATCTTCAGTGCTTTCCTGGAGGCCACACAAGCTCTCAAAAAAAAGGTTTTAGTGTTGCATGATGTAATGTGATTTGATGTGTGTGTGATGACCTCCCTCTCACCCCAAAGCTGTCTGTCTCTACGCTGTCCTAGGGCAAGGATGAGTCAGAGCTGATGTCACCCTCAGCGTAATCTGTCAGGCTATCAACACCCTCAAACACCTACTGACCGCTCACAGATGCATGATCATAAACCCTCGCCACCCTAAAAATATTGAAACAGATTCAGTATGTGTTTGTGCATATATGTGGGTATTTCTGTTCTGGCTAATTTGTCAGTATGACATTTAAAATGTGTGTTACTTTTTGCATAAATTGGTTTTCTTTTTTTTGTTTTGATAGCCATTTTGCAGATAATCTGTTCAGAAAATTAAATGCAGCGGCCTCTTTGTCCCTGAAGAAATAAAATGTGTCAAAGCCTAGGTAAGCACCTTAAACAAGAAACTTTCAATCATGTTGGAGAATGTCTGCGCACTCAGAAAGCTTTTTCCCTCCGGATACATCAATTGATTACCAGCCTAATAGCTTTTTGCTTGCTATTACATGGAAAGAAATGTCAAAAGGCCCAGAGAAAGCAAGCTCATTGCCATGCTCATGGCATAACACCCTGTCGCTGATAGTGGATCAGCTTTACAAGCCCGAGGAAATGAGGAAAACAATTGCACCCTGCACCTAGCATATAACCTCTTAGTTTATACAGATGCTTTTTCTTTTTTTTCTTTCAGGGGTTCATTTTGTTGTCAGCCTCGTATTGTGCCGGCCCCTCCCACCTGGGAGCTAGGCAAGGCTCGGGTCCCGAGACCTGGATGTCTCCAGAATTAGCTCAGCCTGGCCCTGCTGCAGGGAGGAAGTTCTCCCATTGGGGAAATAGGGTAGAGCAGAGAGCAACCTGCTAGAAGCCCATTAGTATACACTGCATACGCACTGCACGATGAATAACGGAGCAGAGAGGTTTTTCACCCGCTCTGATCTGCATCCTGTTCCCATTGCGTTCGCCTCTGAACTTTGGGCGACTAGTACGCTAATTCTTCCTTGTATCAATACCAAGAGCGCTGTCGGATACATACTAATATTACAACACTGATTTAAAATAAAGAAAAATCCTTCTACTGATGCGTAATATCACAGATGTATTGTTATATTTTCACCCCGTTAAGGAGGTGCAATGTTTGATCTTTGCCTACTCCTTGGTGGAAAGTGTTCCTCTTTTAGCTTCTGGTCTGATTCATATGGCACCTTTTCATGATGTAACCTCCTTCCTAGAATGAGTCATTTGCCCTGGTTCCTCCCAGAGAAATAAATTGGTAGGGGATAAAGATGCCACTAATTTTGTTTCCAGGTGGCTGACTAGCATTTTTGGAAAGAAGCATAGCAGAAAATCAGCATCACAATAGTTATTCCTAGAAAGAGGAAAAAAATTGGTCTAGACCAAAGTTTTGTTTTGGAACTTTTCTCTCCGTATCACTATTAATTTCACCTTTTTTTTACTGTCAGCTTTGCTTTTTTTACTTAAACAAAAGAAAGATTGATTGTTTATTCTTGATAAACCTGTAATTTGTATGATGTACTCAGGGAATACATTATAGTTCCTACACAAATATAAATGCATTTCATTTATATATGTATCATTACAATTACGGGATATCATTATGGGACCTAAGATTTTCATTGCCATGACTACACAGTAGCTACTGTGCATATGATAATAAAACTCTTGAATCTAAAGGGATGCTCCAACCCAAATATATGTTGTCAATATCACGGTCTCATTCTTGCAGGCTTTAAATATGGGTGAATAATATGTTTGCAGTTTTATCTTTGATGGAGAACAGCAGATGTGGTCGGCCTGATTTCAGTCAGTAACTGTGTAAAAAAGAGAGAAAATCTTTTTTTAAATCTTCTCCTCTTATCTGCTGTCCAGCTGTAATCTCAGTATGCCCTAAACACTCAAAACACTGCTTTGAGGATACTTTTGTACATCTGTAAAGCCCTGAAGCTCTGCCAGATGATGCATATTTATGTATTGCGTGCATGCTGGTGAGTTTTCATATTCTATAGGTGGAGCTACACTGCTCTAGAGAGTGCCATTAATAGTCAAAACTCCACATGGTAATTGAAATAAAAGTGTAAACGACATATTTTCTCATTATTCAAATAGAAACAGGCCACATTACTTTGCAATTCACAGTATACAACAGTGTAAAATGTCAGTGCACATTAATAGAACACAATCGTTCAATAATATGTCACTTAAAATCTGTCACTGTTTAATGCAATCAATTGATGTATCAGCAAAAAACAGTCCCATTTGTCACCGTTGCTCATATGGAACCACAACATGAAACGTAATCAGGCTTTAGTTTAACTATGACCTAATTTTGTCCGTAAGTGAGTGCTGCATGGTCACAATTTTTCTATAATTACTGAGTTAACTGGCATGTCGTACATGATTAATGATGGATGATTTCTAATAAATAATGGATCTTGGGAAGGCAGTCTGCAACAAAGAATGCAATATGCAAACTAATATGTTAACCCCTGTTATAATCTCAGATCCTTTCCTTAAACCGTTAAACAGGACCATTTCATATTCAAATCCAGTGCAGTTAAAGATGTATCTTCTTTTTCCGTCTAGGTGTGTAATGGCCTCCAGCCTAATTCATTCTTCTAAAGTGCTCCTTCTAGATCTCAGGGTTCGTTTTTAGGCAGCTAAATTACTCACTTGTGTCAGGTTATTACAATTAGCGGTTTGAGTGCCTGCACTCTTGCATCTTACCTAGATACTTCCCTTTCTCTCCATAATGAGTTTTACAGGGGAATGCACCAGCAACAACAACAACACCAACAGCAGCAGCTAAACGGAAAAGCCCGGGGAGATGTATTAGCTAAAAAACCTTGGAATGCAGGTGGTGTATTTATGTGTGCGAAGCTGACAAATGACTTCCTTGGTTATGGATACAATCACCGTATTTGACCAGAGGGTAAGCTGTTTCAGTCAGGCGTTAAACATCTCACACACATACGTGCACACGTTTTCTCAAACAAAACTTGAGTGTGTTGCTGTTTTAATGAGCTGGACAATCAAATACACACTCAGTGACCAGAAAAACATAAATATCTGCTCTGTAGCACACTGAAGCATATTTGGCTGATATGAGCTGGCAGACATTATTGTGCCGTGACTCCCTTGTTGAGGTGTTGAATCTGAAAATGCAGATATTGGTGCTTGGCGCTTTCGTCTCAGTGCATGCTTCAATGTTTAATGGGATTCCTATCAGGGGGGCTGTGGTGGCAAAATCGTTAACATAATTTCACCCAAATGTTGCTCAAATCATTCAAGGGTCATTATGTTTGCACCTTTACAAAGTCACAATGTTGATGAAGTGCCATTATCAAGGAAAGATAATGGAAACATGATTTATAAATGGATACATTTGATCCAGCACAATGATACTGAATGCTCTAACACTGAGGCTTTAACAAAAACACTCAGTGACCACCACTCAGCTCTTACTAAGACTATAATGTTTATGCTTATTGATAACACAATTCTATATTTTAAATCCATTTATTTTAAGGTTTACACTATAAATAAGGCATCCAGGGCAATGATATAGCAGTAAACAAGTAGTTGCTTTGTAAAGATATAGTGGAGAAATGCCGTTCTGTAGAATGAAGTCTCACTCCATGTGTGTGTTTCAATCTTAATCTGAATTTCTCTGTGCTTAGTTTATGTAGTCAGTCTGGTTGTGCGTGCATGCTAGTGTATGTGAGTCGTTGTTGTTGGTTGTTTGTGAATGATTCCCACTGGCTAGCTAACGGCTTTTGTCCTTGTTAATGCTGCTCTTCTTTAAATGCATAAATATTCTCCAGTATTGCCGTGTAATTGACTGCTTTTTCCTCCTTAGTTTATTCAAATGTACCTTATAGGTAAAGTTAAAACTGAGTTTTCAATGATGATGCAATATGAACATTTGAATAACACTGAATGTTTTGCAACATGAAGGTCTGTCTTCTTAGCCTTGCTTTGCTTCGTCTGGACCAAGCATTTTAAATAAAGGACTTTTCTGCTAAGCCTTCCTGCATTTGGGTCCACGCTGCTCGTCTCACCGTGACAACTTCAGCCTTATGCTGTGTTGTGACTCTCCTTTACTTGTGGCCCAAACCACCTGACACCCCCCACGTTTACCTGGCACGGTCCTCCTCCCACCGAGCCAATGTTTTGAAGTGTCTTTTTTTTCTGCTCCTTTCATTGTAAGCCTTTAAGTTTGTTGCCTTTGAGAGGACTAGCAACTCTGCGATCTTGGCAGTGCTCAAACCGCCCTCCAGGAACCCACAATCATGCCTTTCTCCACGGCTGTCCACGACCATGATTTAGGTCCACTTTTGTTAACCCATTCACATGCAAAGTAAGCGTGGAATTGGACTTGCTGTTGTATGCACCTGTTTGTGTAGCGATACACATGCAAATGAGTAGGACGACTTTGACTGCAGGGGCAAGGGTTTTTATACTTCTGATCACTTGAGTTTAGCACATTGTATTTGTAAGAGACCAAGTCTGTCTCAGTATAACTAAAGGAAGGACTGGTTTGGATTAACCAACACGTGTTATTTGTAGTTCTTTTAGCCCATTAATTGATGATTCCAATGATAGAAAATATATCTCCAATCAATCCATTGTTTCTGTGAATTTCAGCCAAAAATGCAATATTTGTTAACAGATTTGGTAGTTCATGTCATATACAGAAGTTGGTATACCCCCATTGGTATATAGGGTGCAGTGTAGTGTGTTCTCTTTGCTCCATTTTGGGGTTTATAATCTTCACATTTAGTCCTCTCTCTGACTTGCAACGGCCAGGTGGGTCACCCAATATACAATAAAACATATTTTTTCTCTATTGGAAAAGAACAAAGCAAATCAAGATGCTATGTTTCCAAGGCGTTCATTAAATGCAAAGGGCATCACTAGTTATTGATCATAATATTGTGGATTGTTAGACTAAACACTGAGTCACAACAGCTCCTTAACCATAATCATTATTTCCAATCGTCATCTCTAATGACTGTCCAGTCACCATGGGCAACCACATTTAGACTGCCTTCTTCCACCTAATTGAGTGTAGTCGCTGCTATTGACAACCTTTTTTTTGTGTTAAAAATGTTCGTTCCTTTTGTCTACGTGCAAAGTGTTGAGAGTGAAAATTTCAAATCAAAAGGAAATGGGATAAACCAAAAAAAAAACACATATTCCTGTTCAACAGGAGATGGCAGCTTAAACATATTAGGCAGACATCGCTACAGCAGTCACACATGGACGCAGTCTCTCATAATATGTATACAAATAAATAAGGAAATAAACATAAATCCGAAAATGTGGCTAAAGGCGAAACATTTGAACGCTTGTTTAATGCAAATTTGGACCATGATTTGGACTGCTAGATCTCGGCAGACTGGCAACTTTAAAAGTAGCTCTCGGTTCAAAAAAGGTTGGGCACCCCTGCTCTAAAGGATGTAATTGTTACTAACCCTAATATGAATTACCTTGCAAGTGAGACGTCCTAAATGGGTGTGTTAAGCTTTGTTTATTACTTCAAAGTATTTTGCCTCATTAGACAGCTGAGTCAGTTAATTTAAGGGAAATACATTTGATGTTTACCTTTGAGAGAGTTACTTTGGTAGTTATGTTTTTATTATTAAGTCCTGTCCAACTTGACACACAGTTGCCATACAATAGTCATGTCTGAAAGAAATAAAGGGTTAAG
Organism: Notothenia coriiceps; assembly: GCF_000735185.1. Lineage (NCBI taxonomy): Eukaryota > Metazoa > Chordata > Actinopteri > Perciformes > Nototheniidae > Notothenia > Notothenia coriiceps. Next base: position 693,092 of record NW_011366398.1, on the reverse strand, counting down.
CATCATTACCAAGAGAATCAACACTGAATTGCCTTCACTCATCTAATTGTTCCAATGTTTCCCCATTGGACTAAAGGAGCAGGTGGCGACAGTGAATTGACAATCAGCAAATGTCGTGTCACACTAATGCTACTACGTTATGTCATTACTACAAATGTTTTAACAATTATCCTGAGGAGGGGGAGGAGGATAATGACGCTGATGTGAACATCCATTATGTCCTCCCACATCTACGCAGGTGGCATCCTGCAGGCGCAGTGGAGCAGCAAATCCCACAAATTCTCTCTTTTGAGAATAAAACCCTCAAATAAAAGCTTGTGAGCAGGTGCTAAGGTTTTTTTTTTTTCTTTACTCTTTAATGCTGATCAAATCAATATTTTATTCTTACTAATCCTGTTACAGCTAATGAAAATCGTTTTTTGTGATTAATATAGATTTTCAGTCATTCTGTTACATCTTAATTTAAAAGAATGCAGGAATGAATGTCTCCAATTAAACTGGGGGAATTGTTGCATCCATAATTGAGGTCTTGTGAGCTCCTTCTGTTTATTATTGATTAATGCAACCTAATTAGGCCTTGGCACCTAACTATGTTCGTTAAATGATGTAAGGTTGTGAAAGACAAGAACGCTGTTAAAAAGAATATTATTAAAGAAACATGATTTGAAGACAATGTAGCTGCACAAGACCTCCTCAAAGATGTAATTGGAATAATGCTATGTCGCTAATGTGTGCTTGTAGTTGTATAAATGGTGGGTTGAATCATAAGCATTAAAACATTGTGGTGAGGTTGTGCTTTAATTAACAATGCTGACAGAAAATATATACAACTACTAAACCTTTTGTCTATAAAACATCCACCTATCAGATTATTGCGAGGAAACCAGTGCAGTGTAGGTCTTTTTACTCTGAGAGTCGAAGCAGCCTAATCAATCACTTTAATTGTGACTGTGCAGCAGTGTGGATTTTACCCACTGCCTTTCCTATCAAATGTTTCCATAAAAAAGAGTCTGCTACACTGTTTTCTATTTGTCATTTGACACAATTACCCGAATGCTCATTTTCAGGTTCATTTTTGTATTTTGTGCCTCTACTGTGACATGTCTCCATGCTTTAATGTTCAAAGGTCTTTATTCTTCTCATACTNCCATTGTGTTCTTTTTAACCAAATATCTCCCAGAGGGGCGTGGGGAGTGGCTCCTTATTTTCATCTAAAGTGAAGTTTCAAAAGTGCTGATTCTCTGTCTTTCACTTTAGATGAAAATAAGGAGCCACTCCCCACGCCCCTCTGGGAGATATTTGGTTAAAAAGAACACAATGGTGCTCTAGGAGGAGATTCAGGTGATAAGGTGGGGGGAGGGTGGGGTTACCTTGGTTGGTAGTTGGCTAATGGTTACACAAGCCAAAAACTCATTGAGACATCATGAAGTGGCCAAAATTCAGACAGGTTTTTATATAAATGGATCAGGACAAAAGGTGAGCGAATCTTTTTTCCTAAAACTTTCAGAATCTCGTTACACAGAGAGGACACATGTTTATGTATAACAGACTTGCATCTTGCTTGATAGTAAGGTCCCCTTTAAGTACATTTTGAAGCCCATACTTCTTTACTTTTACTTGAGTAAATAAGTTTAGTCAGTACTTCTACTTTTACCAGAGTATTTTTAATCACGAGTATCTGTACTTCTACTTGAGTAAAGGATGTGTGTACTTTTGCCATCTCTGGTTGTGCCTTAAAACCAAAAGAGAAGAAGGAGAACACTATGTGCAGACATTGCTTGAACGCAGCAGGAATTTAGTTAAGTCAGAGAATTTTCAGCTGACTGCAGTTTCCCTCAGTTTTCTTTTGAGTACAAAATCTCCACCCTCATTAAACTGTTTTGCAGCGACAGAAGAGATAGCAAACTTAATTTCGCATAAATATGCAAGCAGTCTCTCTTATAAAACCAAGAAATAAGAGAGACTGACCAAATGCACTTGGATAAAACATATATTGTTTGTGTGTGCAGCCCATCACCAGCAGATGGTGTAACAATCATTTACAGAGTGGCCTCTAGTCTTGACACCAGCAGCCAGGTAATTCCATCAGAAGAACAAGCTAGTCTTGCAATAAGCCTTTTCCAGAACTTAAATGTTGGCATCTCATTAGTGTTTATTTTTGGCTGCCTGCATTGCATTCAGTTGTGGCAGTTGAGGGTTCCTGATACTGTGTTGTATTACTTGCACAGGGTTTACATTAAAAAAGGGCCATAGTTAATATTTGAATAGGCTTCACCTTTGTTTGTTCTGCTTAAAAGTCAAAACTCATAGTGTGTCGTTTTTTGATGTGTTACACACAAGATTGTTTAAACTGCAATGGGCCTTGTACAATAAATGTAATATTAATCATGTGAAAACATTGTCTTTTTGTGTTCACTTGTGTTTTTTTAAGATTTAAAAATGATTGCAAAGACCTTAAAAACAAAACTGAATCAATTGCTTTTGTTTTTACTGAATTTAAAGGTCAGTTTTTGGCGAAGAATCTGTGAAAATTGTTTTGTTTTATTTTGCTAATGGTAACACTGCATTGGTCATTGTGTTATATATTCTCAAAACTCAGACTTTATTTCTAACAATGCTTCCATACAATAAAATGTAATTGTGATTATGAGTACATGACACTGCATGATAAAGGTCCAGCTCCATAGTTATGGAAGTTAACAATGCTATATAGTAGTTTTGTTTCAGTATTTGTATCACCGTAACAGCTCCTTGTGGGTCTTACTTACTGAAATGTGATACATGTCTACTGAATTGCAGGTTAATTGTACATAAACTCCCCTCTACTCTCTCTTTTATCTCAAACTCATTACTCTGTTGGTATGACCAAATTCAAGGAAAGTAAGCCTATTACTAAAGTGGCTTGTAAGAGGTTCACAAAATATGACCAGTTACATCAATCAAGGCAGCTAAAACACACAATGAGTAGGTGAGCATTATGTGTAGTGATTAATCAAAACTTAAGTAGATTTAATCATTTGTTTCTTTGAGTAAGTGACATGGCATGTGTCAAGGCCAAGGGTAGCTTGTCTAGCTAGCACATAATGTTCTTGTTTACAACTGTTCCCAGGCTTAGCAGCGATATCATAACAGACCATGTAACAGTATTTTTTAACATAAATTTGTCATTGGTTGGTATTTAAATTATAGGATAGTTGATAAAGTAATAATGTGTTCATTTAATTTTCTGCACAAATTGCAACACTAAAATATGTAGAGGCACATTGATTGAAGGTGTCTATGCCCAAACAACAAAACTCAATCACTGTTATTTGATAATATTACTAAGTAAGTTAATAATAATGTATTTCTATAACACTATGCTCAATGAGTCGAAATACATCATTGAAATTGAATGTGTTTTTCTACTTTTTGCAATGCAAATGTTCCTGATCTGTGATGTGACTCTTTCCATACGGTAACAATAGTTAATCTTTTTAAAATGGTTTAGATAATTATCAGACTAGTGTAACCTTAATATTGACATTTGGTTGATCTTATCTAATTAGTCTCTGATTACCTATTATCATCCCATTATCCCCCATAACGTTGTTAATCTGTTATGATGTAGACTGTTTTTTTTTTTTTGTATTTTCAAAAGACCTTCTGTGGTGTAAATGGGGAGCATTTGCGCTAAATTAGCACCTGTCTTAATTAAAAAGGTAATATTTTAATCGCTCTTCATGATAAAAGCGTGCAAAAACGTATTTTCCAACAGTCATTAGTTCGTTTCACAGTTCTCTGCTCTGCTGTGACCCCGTGGCTGTGACATTTTTACTCGCTGTCCTTGGCGCGTTGCTCTCCCCTCTAAAGGAGTTGCACGCTCCGCAGACATTACCAAAAGAGTCGCTACTATTTTTTGCCCCGATGGAACAGCCTCCGTGTGCACTGTGCACGGTTCAACCCTGAATGGGCCGGTCAGTGGGAGCTGCTGGAGTAAAACGCTTTCATAATAGTCAGCTAAGTCAGTCTTTATAATTAAAATAGTTTTAACAATTGGTGGAATGTAAATAAGAAGTAAACTTGCAGGCTACGAATTGCCTATTTGTACTTGATTTGAGATTTAAAACTACAATATTGTGGGCTATATATAAAATATTGAGAATAATAAGCCCCAGATACAATATTGAAATCCTGAATAGGGGGGGAGTGGGGACGAAAACACTCTTTCCTCAGGTAAGGACTGGGAGGAATTCCAATCATCCTCTTCCTCGCGGTCAGTGGGAGGGTCTGGTGCCAAAATGCCTATCACTGATTGGCTAAGAGGTGGGCCTCCTCTGCCAAGCCCACAGTACCACTGAGTATATATGTGCACTTAAGATGCTAGAGTCAAAAAGTAAAGGACGTTTTGGATAAGTGATATTTAACCCAACTTGTTATCCTGCAATACATCTAAAAAGGTAATTTGATTTTGTTTTTTAAATGAAAAGTATTTGAATTATTTGGATTTTACTTGACAAATAATGTGTTTGTTTGTTTATAGTGAGATGAAGACCCATCAGCCTCTTCATGTGGCCACTCCGCTGAGGCAGAGCCTTGCCCTGACTAAAGTAGCTGGGACTTCAGTTTACCTCAAGCTGGATTCATCTCAGCCCACCGGATCATTTAAGATCAGGGGCATCGGACACCTCTGCAAAACTGTGAGTACTTCTTCTCTGTTTTGGGGTGACTGGACCTTTCCTGTGTTGTGTCGTGCTAAACTTAGATTCAAAAAGATGTGAAAGAATTACTCATTTCATTTAATTATGTAAAAGTAGAAATACTTGGATCTTCAAATACTCAATTTAAAGTAACATTTGTGACCTCAAAATGTTACTTGATTAGATATACAGAAGTATTATCAGCCAAATGTACTCAAAGTATAACAGTAAACGGAAAAAGTACACGGAATGCAAAATGGCTCCTTTTATAGTATTATCATAGAATATCTATCCTGATTTTTATCACTTATTTATAAATGTAAGAGCAGTTTAATGTTGTAGTTGTCAATGTTGAGCCAATTCTAGATACTTTGTGTCAAACAAATGTACTGGAGTAAAGTGTATGGTATTTGCCAATGACATTTGGGGGAATTTAAGTTTATAGAACCATGAGAAGGAGATTCTCAAGATAAGTGCAAATATGTAAAAGCAGTACTTAAGTAAAGTAAAAATAATTTTGTTACATTCCACTATTGACCATAATGACCCTGTAACGGCCAGTTTAGGTGTGTCAGTCAGACAACTGGGATTGTTTTACACTCTGCATTTTGATCCTGACTGTTATGTCTCTTTTTCTTGTAGTGGGCAGAGCGAGGGTGTGAGCGGTTTGTCTGCTGTTCAGGTAAGCACTGAAGCAACACAAATAAAATCAATGTTAGAGTTATCTTTGCCTCTGGCGGTGTGTTTGAGTGTGTAATCTTTGAACCCTTTTGGTTCCAACAGGTGGAAATGCTGGTATGGCCGCAGCTTACTCCGCCCGTCAGCTCGGGGTTCCTGCAACTATAGTAGTACCAAGTGTTACACCAAACCCAACGGTGGAGAGACTGAAGGACGAGGGCGCCACTGTGGTGATCCATGGCAAGGTAAGCTAATCTCATGTGTTGTTTACTACAATCTTTACATCATAATGTCATATTTTTAAGCATAAATAGGATTAGTTAAGGTGAATTCTAGAGACATTTGAATTGCAATTTAAACAGGCTGACAACGCAAAATGGTTCAACACATGACAAGATGTTGTGTCTCTTTCAGGCACTAAATGAGAGCATTGAATACGGACAGCAGCTTGTGGCAAACAACCCCAGCTGGATATTCATTTCTCCCTTTGATGATCCGCTCATCTGGTGAGTTTATCTGAGTCTGCCTGTCATTCAGGGGTTGTGACAGCATGTACATTACTATGTACTGTGAAGGAATTCCTGCATAGATATCTAACTGTCATGAACAGATAAGAGGCGAAGACGTGATTAGATGTGAACATTTAATTACTTTTAGGATGTGCAAATGACTGATAGTAACTGTGTGTTATCATGCAGTGTCATCATACATGTATGAAGTGTTATGTCAGATAACATGGTATCTTATCACAGTGCTTACTTTATGGGGTGATCACATGTCACAGTCAAAATGTTACCAACAACCATAAATACAGTGAATCTCCTGATATGATGCATTCAAGGAATGGCTGTTTCTTTCTCACATTTTAATAAAAATGCATCCAGATTACTTTGAAACTAACAGGGTCTGTGTTGTGTTGTGTGCAGGGAAGGCCACACGTCTCTGGTGAAGGAGCTGGAGCAGGACCTGAAGGTGAAGCCGGGAGCCATCGTGTTGTCAGTGGGAGGCGGAGGCCTGCTGAACGGGGTGGTGGAGGGACTGCGCCGTGCATGCTGGGCTGACGTGCCCATTGTAGCCATGGAAACCATTGGAGCACACAGCCTCAATGCAGCAATGAAGGCTGGGGAGCTGGTCACTTTACCTGAAATTACCAGGTAGTTCATAAACAAAGATATCATACACAAATTATAACATTATCTGCTTTTTCTCACATAGTTCCTAGGATTGACCCTTCTTCTTTGCTCTCTAGTGTTGCAACCACTCTGGGCCTGACGAGGGTGTCTGCACAGACGTTTAAACTGGTGGGGGAGCACGCGGTTTTCTCAGAATTAGTCACAGACCAGGAGGCTGTAAAAGCTGTGGAACACTTTGTTGGTGAGTACAACCTGCTCCTTCACACTGATCCAAAAAATAGGTCTTAAACTGCTGCAGTGAGACTGACCTGTCTACTGGTGTGTCCTCTTCCTGCAGATGATGAGAAGATCCTGGTGGAGCCCGCCTGCGGGGCCGCCCTGGCAGCCGTGTACAGCGGCGTTATCAAAAGGCTGCAGAGCGAGGGCAAGCTGGCACAGCGTCTCGGCCCGGTGGTCATCGTGGTGTGCGGCGGCAACAACATCAGCATGGAGCAGCTAGCGAGGCTGAAAAAACAGCTCGGTATCGTGTAGTGCTTCCAACTACCTCGGGTCTTCCTGACCTTTCCTCTATTCCTTCATCTGCTGGTCTCGATCCATAAACCCCCGTCATTCACGTGCTCCATAGACCGAATCATTCCAGACTGAGACACTCCTGAGCGCTGACATGTGGAAAGAGATGCTGGAGGGATTGTTTTGTATCTTGTAAAGCCTTTATCATTGTGATGCTGTTCTGGTAGAGGTCGTTTTTCAACTTTTAGCAAAAAAAGTACACCGACACTTTCAGGTTGTATTAGTTTTAAGTTCGCCGGTATGTTTTTCTTCTGCTTTTGTACATTGAATTGTATTTAAAAAATAATAAATTATATTTCTGAATATTCTGCCTAAAGAATCATTTCTCCACCGAGACAATTTCTTATTCCTGACTGAGGATAGGATAGTATGTAAAATAGAGATGAGGCCACTCCCTCACAACATAAGCTTTAACTTACAGTCATGCATATGTATGAACATGAATATGTAAGTGGACTTCTACTTTTTAATGTGTTTACTATTTTTATATGAGATTTCTACAAATACTATTTTTATAATAAAACCATATAAATAGTCCAGGCAATATTAGCTTATCTCTCATTTCTGTCAAAATTGCAAGTAGAGAAATTCCAAATTAGGTTAATCTTCCTTATTATCTCTTTAAACAAACATCCCAAAAAAATGCTTCATTAGTTGTGTGTTTATACAATGTATTTATGCATTGCATTTGTCATGGATGGCCCCTTGACATGACTTCTGGATGTCTGACGATGTAAAGTTATTACTTTGGCTACAGCTTAAATACTATTCCTCCCACAGCATTAAACTATTCATTGTAAGACAATTCATGAATAGCCTCAGTAGCTTACTCTCTAATAAGATTTCTCTCTCCTCAGTGAGTGCTTTGGCAGACACAATGCATACACAATTAAATATTTGAGCCGCTGTGGTGCTTTATGAATAAATTAGCTAAATATAAAGTTGTACATTTGACCTACAACTTTAAAACAAAGCAGAGTAGCACAAGTAATTTTGTCAACATAGACATCCTAAAATTAGGTTCTTAGTCAGCAGCAGTGTTTGCCTTCCAGATGAAGGGGCACTTTAAAGGAAGAAGCTGTTTATAGGTCAGTCGCACGTCGCATGACCAGAGCAGACATCTCCACACCTTCTGAACACACTGAACAGAAGTCACTCAATTGGCTGGAGTTTTGGAGATGTGGCCCTTTTCAAAGTTTCTCATTGGTCTGGGGCTCATAAAAGCAGGTGGCAGGGCCCTTATGTGTGTGTGAGGGACAGTTGGTTATTTAACCAACAAGTCAACATGCTAGGGACATTCCTAGAATTCCTCCTGGGAAACCTAGACTTGGCATTAAACGTTTAAAATATTACAACTCGATACAGTTTATAATAACTGTCTGGCCTAAACTGTCTGGCCTAAACTGACAGGCACTTGAAATGATTTATAAAAGTAGACTGGAAACAATAGTACATTTATTTGATAGGATTTATATACGTATACTAGTTTTAATTATGTGACGTATTTCATTTTATTTTGTATCATTGTTTGTTTAATTACATTTATATCTGTTTTTGCTGAATGTGCTGTATAGCTTGGGGTGTGTGCATTATTCTGTGTTGTACTGTGCATTGTTTGAACAATCAATGAATTAAAAAAAAATCAAAAATACAAAAGGTTTACTTATATATAGATTTATGTTTTTGTGTGAACACGCTGTCCACAGTGTAGCTTAGCTTCTGGAGCAATTGGAAATATATCTTATTAACTGAATACAGTGTAACAAATATCTGACCAATTATTTGAGATGTTTACTGATGAAACCTTGCTCCTATAGTTACGGATAGTTCCTTTTGAATAGAGCATATAATGAGCAGGAGGGACAGTGAGTCAGTGAAAAGCATGACTGGCGATCCAGCTGGAACTGGCCTGGCCCAGATCTGAAGGTGTCTGGTTTACAAGCAGTTGTGACGAAACCAGAGTCGCAGGGTCCTTACATAAAGGGCATGCCCTAAAGCAGGCAAAACATGTTTTCACAGGCGTCAATCACCATGACCAACACTCATTGTCTTTGCACCCATGTAACAAGCATGTCCACACTGTTCAGATGTTATGCAAATGATAGTAAAAAAAGAAAAAACGTTTATGAAACCTGTTTTCCCCAACCAGACTGAATGTTTATCCCAGCAATGTCTTAAAGAAAAAATAACTAAAATAAGCACAGAAATGTAGAAGGGCAATATATAAAATACATAAAGCAGGACACAGTTTTTTTACATGAAGACATTTCTTTATTGTGACACAGAAATCTCAAATGCCATCCGATTCTTTACATCTGTATAATCCATTTTAGATATGTTACGTTTCTGATGTGCAGAGGTAAGACAGTAAAAGTTAAGTTAATGCAACCATAAATAATTGTAATAAATATCAAGTAAATGTACAGCACACATTTTTATCGCAACACCTCTTGTATGGATATGTCCTTTTATAACCTTATCTACTCCCCCAGAAGAGGAGCAAGTAGAGGAGAGAGCGTCCCCGTTAGCAGCGGTGTGTCACCCTTCAAAGAACTGAACCAAAATCAAAACTCGCAAGCAATTCAACAATCCAATATCCGTTATGTGTCAATTCTGGGCTGTATTTCAGTTCTAAGTAAAATGGCGATCTTACTCACACAAGAAAACATGTTTCACCATGAGTAGAAGAAATTGAATCCATCTGAGTACAAGACAAAAGGTGATAAGATTACTGGTATTTCCAAAATTCATAAAAAATAACCACACAACAAACGGGATATCCAACAGACATCGCCCAGTTTGCTCATTTTAGAATATTTTCTTGGAAGAGTAGTGCAAACGAAAAAAATAAAATTATAAGGTGAAGTGAGTTAGCAATTAATAAAAACTGCCATCAAACATAACTTCAGTCTATTTACATTTTTTTCTTTGATTTTATTTTTACACAGCTAAACATTTGGTTATGGGTAAAAGAAAGAAAGAAAAATAAACAATAAACAGCAGAATCCTGTTCTTCTTTTAATAAAGAAAACTATAAAAAGGCAGAACTCCAGATAATCCGCCACCCCTCCCCCAGTGTGTTTTGGGGAGCGAGGGGGGGTTGTTGCACATTCAGTAGCAGTAGCACACAAACAAAGTAGGAGAGTGGCTTTTGAGAATTTCTTCTCCTTCCAATTTTCACAAGGCAACACAGGTTCCACAAACCTGAAATGCGTATCCGATCCAACAGGCCTCTCCTCTCCACTGCCCTAACATGCCGCCAGAGCTACTCAGAGAAATCAAAGAGCAATTTCATAAACTAATAGATTATTATGACTTTTTACACGACTTAAATACCCTCTCTTCAGAGACTTGGATAAAATGTATTCAGTTTATATAGGCATAAGTTACTTTGTCCATTAGAAGTTCATATTTTTTTTTAAAACAGGCAGTAAACTACATCATATCCTGTACACCACTTGTTCCCATCTTCTGCCTGCTCATAGCGGAAAAAATAGGCAGCAACACACATCCCCGTAATGTTGCTAGTAGTCGTACCTCAAAACTCAATTCAGTGGAAATCAGTGGTTTTCTCTCCAACATCACCCTCTGCAGAGGCTCCTACAGCAAAGGCATGTTTCAGAACATCACCCCCACAGAGGGGAGACAGAGAGAGGCAGCTAGGTTAGGCTTTAGGAGAGTAAGTTTGTCTGTTGCCTTCACAGCAGTGCAACGTTTACAATACTATAATGTCACCGCAGATCTGATGACATCCTGTTAAGTTGTTCAATTCACAGAACTTGACTGAATGTTGTTAAACCCTCTTTTTAAATTAGGGGAAGGGAAAAGTCAAAACCAAAACTATGTCACAGTTGTTTTACTTCAATGCCATCATCGAACTCAGTGCAACGCAGACACGTGTTAACAGTGTCAGATTAGCTTCCCTGAATTCTTCACAAAAATATGCTTCAAACTAAATTTAAAAAAAAATGTAGCATTTGTGTAAAAACAAAGAAAGCAGGGATTAACATGCAAAGCATTAACAGCAACTCAAAATGAAATTAAAGTGGTGTGTCTCAGAGGAAGGGGACGCTTGTGGACGTAGGGCTGTCAAGTCTTCTTAGCCGCTGAGAGGGTCCTCGCGGTAGTGGATGGCGTATCGCAGTTTCTCCAGCATCACATCCAAAGAGCTGTACTGGGGCAGCTTCACCATGAACATACAGGTCTCCACGCGGATGTAGCGAGAGTCAGGCTGACCTGGAGAGGAGAAAAACAGCAAGGTGCATCACAACAAAATCGCTTCTGTTGCACAATGAATCCAGGTATTACCACTGGAGGTCTACGTGAAACTGCAGGAACAAGTGATAATAAGCCTGTTTAGCTGAGAAAAGTAAGCATTATCTTATCTGTAGATAACTGAAGTAGAAAGTGATTAAAAATAGTGAGTCTGGAAACTACAAGGAAAAACTACTCTTCTTGGAAAGATGTGAAAGTCACACATCAGAAACTATTAATCTTCCTTCATGTAACAGCTGCATACGTCAATTGTGCAAATCTATTCATTTACAGACACAAGCAAGCTATCACAAACATGTCCAAGGTCTGTCTAAAGTTTTAAGACAAGACGAGCTTTGATTATAGCTATCAGTACTTTCTGCACTAACAGCACTAAGAAGATAGAGAGATGGACAGCACAGTTTAATCGCGGCTCTGTTGAAACCTTGTTAGCCATTACCTGCAGCACCATCAGGAGGGGCGATCTTCATTGGGTACGGGGGGACGTGGGCGGTGTCGGGCCCCCCGTCCTTGCAGGGGCAGGTGAACGGTATTCTCTCCTGATTGCAGGCAAACTTAATGAACTTGCAGAGCTCCTCTTGAGTGAACATCTCCAGCGCGCTCCAGAAGAACTCGATGTGCTGGTCGGTCTCCATCAGACCCACCTGATACATGGTGTGAGCCTGCAGAGGGATTACATTTCATCAATACTTAACTGTAAGGAAATGAGGTGTTTCTCATGTAAACCGCTGACATGTTTATTGGTGATATAAACAGACTTCAACATTTACTGTCACAAGTGTCTGCATCACCTTAAGGAACTCCAGGTTGATGTAAGGCAGGCCGCAGGTGCGTAGCTCCATCTCTAAAGGGATGAGCATGGTGAGTAGCTGCAGAGGAATGATGGCGCCGAGCCCTGAACGCACCGCCGTCATACACTCCACGTTCTGCAGCTCCCGCAGACGGAGGCTCCGCACTGCCCGCGCATACATGTCCTTATTGTCCCAGCTTTAAAAACACAAACACACAACATTTGAAGATTGAGAATGAGAGTATTGTAGAGACGGTTCGAAACAGTTGATAATGAGGATGGAATAAGACAACGATGTGATTCCTGTACCTGACGATGAGGCTGCGACCTCCCTGACAAAGCTCCACCTCCTCGCCCGTCATAGTGATGTATGTGAAGGTGCAGCAGGGCCGGCTGGGGGAGTCGGGGCTTTCTCCCGAGTGGTGCTGGGAGGAGATCTCAGCACACAGGGCCTCCAGCTCCGCCTCATCACTCGCCTGAAGGGTGGAGAACACACGTCTCATTAACGTCATTAGAACTACGTTGGTAAGTTTATTTATATAACACATTTCAGACGCAGAGGCAATTCAAAGTGCTTTACATGATCATTAACACATGGTAGTAGAACAGAGAGGAACACAATAAATAAACATAATGGAATAACAGTTTCATAAAAAAAATGCTTTAATGAGATATAAAGTAGTTTAAAAACGACATTGTAAATACGGTAAGTGCTAAAACAAGTTAAAAGGCTTCTGGGTAAGCAGCTGTAAAAAGTAGTGTTTTTAGCCTCGACTTAAAATAACTCAGCGTTGGTGAAGACCTCAGGTTTTCTGGAAGTTTATTCCATTTGTGGAGAGCATAAAAACTAAAATCAGCTTCGGCGTGTTTGGTTCTGAGCCGGGGAACAATGAGTAATCCCACCCCAGATGAGCTCTGGGGGGCTCGTAACAGGGCAACATGTCAGACATATATTGGGGTCCCAAACCATTTAATGCTTTATAAGTTAACTATATAATTTTAAAATCGATTCTGTAAGCTACTGGTAGCCAGTGCAGTGACCTGAGTACTGGGATGATGTGTTCTACTCTTTTTGTTTTGGTCAGGACTCTGGCAGCGGCGTTCTGGATTAGTTGTAGTTTTCTAACCGATTTCTTAAAGAGACCTGTAAATACATTACAGTCATCAAGCCTGCTAAAAACAAAGGCGTGAACTAGTTTTTCAAGGTCTTGTTGAGACATGAATGTTCTAAGTCTGGCTATGTTTTTCAGGTGATCGTATAATGATTTAGTAATTGTGTTGTTGATATGGGATTTGAAATTGAGGTCGGGGTCCAGAACTACGCCAAGATTTCTCACCTTTTCCGATGTATTTAGCAGCAGGGCTTCTAGTTTAATAATAATAATAATAATAACTTTTATTTATATAGCGCTTTTCAATAACCCAAAGTCGCTTACAAAAACAATTAAAAGTACAGAAAGGGGGTGAACAGGCAGAAGACAACATATTGGACAAGAAAATTGAACATGAACATTACATGAACAGGCAAAGGACAACANAATAAATATAAATAATTAAACTTAAAAAAAAAAAGAATCCCGTTTCCCTCAAACTTTGCGTGACCCCCCTGGTGCCCCCTTGCGGCCCCCCGGGGGGTCAGGGCCCCCACTTTGAAAAACACTGACCGAGCCCACAGAAGGTGATTATAGGTGACGGAGCAGTGTGGTTGTTTTTTTGGCATCAGTGCCTGAACTCTGGCTTCTGCTGGTGACATCTGATCTTGACTTGTCAAAACCAGAGCCCTCTCCCCTCTTTGTCCAGCCTGTGTCGAGGCTGAGAGCCCTTTGTTACGGGGAACCATCCAGCCCTGGTGCCTTTCACCGACAGTGGGAGCTAATTAAAGAGCTATCAGCGTTGCTCCCTCTCATGGGGTCGGTTAGTAAATTCACAATGTGAGAGGGTTAAAAGACTGCGCCGCCATGTGTTTTGACATCAGCTGTTGACAAGATGTTTACATAGTGAGGCGGGGAAGGCGACCCAGACATATGACTCATTAATGTCTGTCATCTGTGGAACATATAGAGTAGACAGTGATTCAAACATGGCAAAGCACATGGCTCTACATGAACACTGTGACATGTTTGCATTATATATATATCTCAATTCCTTTTTAGCTTCCTTGCTGCCACACATTGCATAGGATGTTCTTGACAGTTACAATACACACTATAAACCTTGTCACGGCCGACGGTGCGGGACACACCAAATTGAGTTTGGGCGACAGGGCACGCTTCGTCGTCCGACTAACGAAAACGGCCGATTTCGCCCTGGTGTGTCAGGGCCTTTATAATCAATATCACCTTGTTGTTATCTGGCCCTCCTTTTTATGCCCAGTTTTTCGAAGCGCAGTTACAATGCTCGGTTCTTTTGCTAAAGAGAATGCCAGAATAGCACTTCAGTAGACCTCTTCCTGCATATATTTTCTCTCTGAATATAGAAATACTTTTGTTTAGTTTATTTATTTTTTTCGAGCGTGTAAAACCAAAGAAAATACAAATGAAACAAAAGATGATACAGTACTATACAAATGAATGCAATAACAAAACAAAATATTTAATTAATAATTGAATAATCTGTAGTATCATTTGAATGTGTTCAGTTAATAGTTCAGAGGAAAAGCAGCAAGTGAACACTGCACACGTCAAAGTAGGTTGCTCATTACGTCCTGCTGAGAGTCGCAGTGTAATAATAATAGTCTCTCTGCTGCATTTCTTTTAGAAAATATATTTTATAACAATTAAAAAAAACAGCATTTAAATTTCCAGCACATTACATCAGATCTTTTCCATTATGCAAGCCTTGTATTATTCCACTTGCAGTTCCAGAAATTCTTAACAATGAGCTTTCACTTGTGTTTCATTGTGTGATTAATTTGCCAAATTCTTCTCCAGGGGATCTCTGAAGACCTTCATCCACACAGTTCACCTCCTGCAGAAACAAACAGATCTGGGCCAGCTCCCTGTGTCAGATGTCCTGTACAGGTGAGAGCATATTTTTGGTTCTTTAAAAAAATAATTATTAGATCCTTTTTCCATTGTGTAACCACATTGTAATCTCTCCTGCTTCAGACTTTTGCTCCTGGAGGGAGGTCCCGGCTCTCCGTCCTGCCTCCTGGGGGGCAAACACAGCGTGTCCTGGGGTTTTGAGGACATGCTGCCCACACCTGATAATTCTGCTGGAGGAGTAGAGAGTAAAGGTAGAAACCCTTCCTGTCATTTGTTAAACTATAACCATAAATAACAGGCTATAATAGATGCAATATGCGGTTGTGATTAATTACACATTGTATGTCTCGTTGCCTTCATAACCTCCCTTCCCCTCTAAAAAATCTTTAGAATATTTGTAATGCTTTTGTCTGTAATGCAAGTGTAGGAGTGAGGAGAGTGTGTTAAGGCTTATTTTGCCATATTTGATTGCATCCGACAGAGGCTCATTACTGCATGTCGTCTCCTCTCTCTCTCTCTCTCCGTTTCCTGCTTTATTTCAGCTGTACCATAATATAAGAACATAATAAATATAATTTTTAAAAAGCCCCAAAATAATCTTAAAGACAAATAAAGATGTGACTGTGAGGGGGTAAAGCAGTGGAGTGGAGAGGAGAGTAAAGTTCAGGGTAAAACAATCCATCAGCTGACCTTGTAGTGTCAGAAGCTGATGAGGGCATATATCCATTGAGGTTGTTTTTTGCATATTTACATTTTAATGTAACCAAACTCGAGATCAATTGTCCTGGATACCTGAATGAATCAAAAATGAAAAATAACAGATGCCATCACTTCCTTGTTTAGCACCCTTATCCTCTGCTCCCACTTTCCACTTCTTCCACTCCCAAGTTGATACCCCCTCCTCTTTTTCATCATGATTATCTGTCATCTGTCTGTATGTTCTCTTATATTTTGTGTCCCTTTGTCCTGCAGACACTGACCTGGGGCGCTGTCTAGCCACCGACGGGCTCTATCTGTACACCACCAACTCCTCTGGGAGAGGACTCAGCAAGCTTGGCTCTGGTTTACATGGGACACTGAGGTAATGTGACTCCCCTCCTCAACTCACTTTCTCTTTCAGCAGCATGAGAAAGAGAGAAAGACGGAAGAAGAGGGTGAAACCCTAAAAGTACCCTTTATCACTTACCCATCCCATGGCACAGGGTTATTTCCTGGATGTTTTTTTTATCTGCAGTACACAGTCACATCCTGCCGAACTGTCTTGGATTGATTTGGTTGATATTTAAAGGAACAAAAGGACATTTTGTTCTCTGCATCCTAATTCCATGCTGTGGTAGCACATACTGTTATTAAAGCAAAGGACAACTCCCTTCTAGTTAGTTTTGAGTTCAGGGATCCCAGAGTTACTTGCAGAAAAGATACACGTGCCGGGTTTAGGAGTTGGGTAACTGTACACTTGAAGTATTAAACAAACATTTCTGTAAGGAAATGTAACTCAGTGGAAACAATATAATTAACTAGAGCATTTTTTACAATTTATAGCAAGGGAAACAACTGTGAACTTTTGACATTGTCAGCACTGAAAAGGCTACTCACGATGCTTAATTCTGTGGGAACAGGTGCATTTTGTAGGTTATGTAAGCATGTGATTTTTGTTGTTGTTGCTACTCACCTCATGTTTCTTTCAATCCAAAGAGTGACCCCTAAACTGGGTTTGCGACCAAAAGGTCCACCTTGAAATATTCAATAATCACACAATACAGAGCAAGTTAACAGGTGCACTGCGTTTGTGTTTGGACAGGGGTTTTGTGTACTGTCGAAATGAAGAGCTTGAGCCTGGCTGGCTGGTGTTCAGCAGTGGTCGCCTCCTCCACCGCCCGTCGTCCTTCGATGCAAAGCCTCATCAGCTGTGCCAGGTCATTGACCCCTTCACCCTCCAGGTACTATATACTATAGTCCACTATTTTAATTTTGAAGTTATATCATTCACTAGACCTGTAATTGTACGTCTTGAAGCAATTATTTTGTATCAACACGAGTGAGACAAATACTTATTAATCATTTTAATGCAATTTATAAAAATGTAAATAATTTGATTATGGAAACAAAGGATAAAGGCTCACAATGGGGCAGCCAAAATGCAAATACAAGAGGTGACGATGAACAATTGTTAATTGGGTGCAGAAACAGGGTATTTTATAAGCCGTGTCCATGCCAGCTCTGAGTTGATATGACAAACGTAGGTGTAACCAAGCCGTACATTCCCTGTGCTATTTTCAGGTGTGCCAGATTGTGCCCATGCCAGCCCACCACTTCCCTGTTGGCAGCAGCATGACCACGCTGCACCTCTGCTCAGATGGAACCTACCTGTACTGGGTCTGGTCCCCAGCCAGTCTTAATGAGAAGACACAGAAAGGCCACTCTGTCTTCATGGATGTCTTTCTCCTGTCTGTGAGTACTGTTTGCCCTGCCATGCACGGTACTTCCATTGCGTGTATGTCTGTGTTCCCTGTTTGATGTTTTCTCTCCCTTCCTGCCCTTGGTGCAGACACAGATAGGGTTGTGTGTTGCAGACATCTTGCAGGAGAGAGTTATTTTAACTCGCAAGGAAGGCGAGTCTTCAAAGTGCTTGAATGAGCTTCTCCTGAGTCGAATGTCTCGCTTCCGGGCCTCCCATTCTGCCACATTGGCTGCTCTCACAGGCTCTGCAATCACCAACACGGTCAAAGAGGAGCAGTCAGGTAACTCAACAGCAGAACTTCAAAATCAACATCAATCCATGTTGGATATTATGTTTACTGAATACTTTCCGGTAACAATTTCTGATTACCTCTTTTATAGCTGTCAACACCAGCTGTGGGCTCCCTCTCAAGACCCTGAGAAAGACCCCTATGTATGTGTGTGGAACCTACCTAGTGATGCTGGTCTCACCCCCGGGTGTATCTGGGAGCTCAGCCACTCGCTCCCTATTTGGAGGAACCAGCAGCCTGTCCTCTCTGAAAAGTAAGAGCATGCACAGCACAGTCATTTGTAAATCCTCATTGAGTTTAGTTTTTTGTCATAAATTCTGACATTTATGCAGTGTTTTAGTTTTGATGCTGAAAATACATGACATTATTATATGAAAATACATTACAAAGAAAGGATCATGTTACGCAGCTGGATGACAAAACATGTTCTGATTACAGCTAAAGTCTTAGGTTAAGATTGATTATAGTTTTGTTACATTACATTTGATCACACACAATGTTATAAATAAACATTAATAAGCCTTGTTGAAGAAATGCATCATTTTATAATCGATGAAAAGTTCAAAAGAAATGTTGTAGAAACCCAATGCTTTTAACTAAAGGCTGAAGAATTGTAAAAAACGAGTTAATTCACTAAACGTAACTTTTCTTTGCACAGTATTAGCCTCCAGTCTGGTTTTTAACCTGGCTGACGGACAGTTTAGCAGCCGCGCAGACCTCATCGATGCTCCTGGCAGCTCTCTCGGCAGGGGAGCACAGGTGGCGGGGCTAGGTGAGCAACACTTTTGTCACCTTAAGACTCTAATATGTTGAAATAGCAGAGGTGCCAAATTAAGTGACATATAACTCTTCTTTGGCTTCATAGGAGCATGTTACGATGCACTGAACAACCTGATCTGGACGTGCTCAAGTGATTACATAGATCAGTGGTGCAATCCGGGGAACCAAGCCTTCCATCATGTGTGTCACAGGCTCGGTGTCAGCCACGTCATCAAAGAACCCAAAGGTAGAAACATATATCCCTGAAACCCAAAGATGCTCTTTGTATTATCAGACTTTCTAGACTTCTAAGATATGTATTCATTTACAGACGAGACAGTGGCCACCGGCGAGGTGATCAACCAGCTGCTTCATCATGTGGGCGCAATGTGTATACATCAGCTCAACCTGCTGGCAGCCAGCAGCAACAGCCTGCCCCTGGGGGCCCTGCTGGGCAAACAACACCCCATCGAGGCCCGTCACTTCAGCAGCATCTGTGACATTATGGAGAAAGCCATGGTCAACGGAGACACCTGTATCATCCGCTGCATCTTGGTGGTGTTCCAGGTCAGTTCGAGGTGCAGCTGGGGACAGTTTTGCAGAAAGTGACTCAGCTATTTCCTCAGATTCAGAAATTCCTGTGGTTTTGAGTAGTGTTTTTCTCTCTGGCCTGTGCAGGTGGTGTTTAGGTTTTTCAATCCTCAGTCAGAGCAGAATAGGGAGAGTGTGCGTCGCTCAGGCCTTCTCCTGTGGCAGCTACTGATGGCTCCATTGGATCAGATCGGAGCAGAGATTCAACGAGAGGTGTGCCTCGCCATCAGGTAAGTCTGAAATTCAACATTAAGTCCAGGGGCCTCATTTATAAACGGTGCGTACGCACAAAAGATGGCGTACGCCAGTTTCTACGCACTGTTTGCGATTTATAAAAAACTAACTTGACGGGAAATGTGCGGTCCTCCACGCTAACTCTGACTCATGCGTACGCACTAAGCACAAAAAGGGAGGGACGAGAAACTGCGACACCTTTGGCAGAAAGAAGAATGGAGAGAAATATGTGGAAATAACACCATAAATAAAATGTTACCTCATTTATCATATATGAAGAATTCATTTTCACAAATGGATTAAAGCCAATCTTAAAATGAAACGCCTGCTTGAGACTCCTCAGTGCTCACAAAAACATAACTTGGAGAAATAAATAAATACGGAAATGTTATTGATCACCCCTCGATTATGTTCTCTTGTTAAGAAATGTATTCTCATAAATGATGCGGTAAGCAGAAGGACAGAATTACTTCAAACTGACGCCCTTTTGCTTTTCTACAGGTTGTATAGATACGAGCATGCTTTTATATACTATCATGTTTAATCATGTTTTATGCCGTTCGCCAATAGCCTTCTTGATAAGTCGCTCGTAAAACACAGGAGGTATGGAAACTAAGAACACCATATGTGGTCAATTGTACAGCTAATATAACACAACACATTAGTTGTATTTCCTTTAACTGGTGGATTATGGATATAGTTGCTGATCGAAAGCTGGAACACAAACCACCAAAGACAAACAAATTCCCTGATCATTTCTTACAGTTTCTCATCAAGGTCAGGTGTTTGTACCTGTCCCTGGTGCAAACACACTGCCTGAGGAAGGTTAGGCTATGTGTATTTTTTTTGTCATTAACCTTTTTCTAACCACTTATTTATTTATTTTGGTGACGATCCGACCTCCATGCTGCTCTTCTGGTTCAAACTGCATCCACCAAACAATATGATTTATCTCGACCTCCCCAAAATAACCTAAATCTGACACGGTGTGAGATTAGCTGTTCTGTCGTCATTTCCTGCGATCTTCTTCATGCAGTCAGTCAAAATGAATGAATGGGCGTTTCTTTGACTATTTATAGGCAAATATGGGCGTTACGTGAAGCACGCAAAAGCTGCACCGCATTTCGAGTTGATTGTGATTTATAAAGGGAAACCAGCGTAGGATGTGCCGTACGCAAGTCCTGTGCCGGTACGCAGTCTTTTATGAATCGGGAAGGGTCGGTGCGTATTTATTTGCTTTGTCCTACGTAAGCAACCTTCCCACGCCAATCCTACGCAAGGCTTTATAAATGAGGCCCCTGGACACTATTAATAAGTACAGTATATGTGACAGAAGTCATTGTTAACATTTTGTTTAAAAGATTAGATTAGATTTATTTTATTATCTATCTCAGTGCAAAATCGTAGATAGGAGATAAAAAACACACGATTTAAAACATAGAAATACAAAATAAGTTTATTATTTGTAATAGTGCAAATTGACAGTGAGCATCCAATAAGTTATATCATTAATTACAGAGGATTGCAGCTTATAAAATAGCAAGTTTTCTCTGACTAATTCATTCTGAGACTAATGCAATTAAAGAATTATTTAATATGTTCTGGCTGACCATTTAACGATCTTGGACAGCTTGTTGTTTTGCACTCAAGTTGCTGTACCCTGCTGTTATTTTATATGATATGAATGTTATGGTAAATGCTTTCAACCAGGCTTCTGTTCCATTTCAAGTACGTGTTGGCAAAAGCAAAATCTCCACAGCTTCCTGATTTAAAAACAATCACTAAGTGGCTCCCTTAGAAATGCTGTTTCAGATCTTATTAAAATTAGGGTCTGATCAATAATAGTGCCTAAGTAATACTTTTCCTACAGGCTGATTATTGAATGTGACATGGCGGATATTACTGGTTCTAATTGCTTTTGTTTGGAAATGAGTATGGCCAAAACAAAACCATTCATAATCCAGTTACCTTGTCTGACACCAGCCTGAAGTACAGTGACCTGGCTGAAATCAGCCTCCTCACGTATGGGGTTGTCTATCAGTAGGAGACTACAGGCCTTATTATAAGCATATTTGAACATTAATGCTGCACTGTATAATCAGTTATCATAATGATATTTAAATGTGTCTTCTTTGTTTATCTCCCCTCTGTCCCTTTAGCTCAGGCCTGAATACTCTGTATCAGGGGGAGGCTGAACTCAGCAAACTGCTGAAACTGGTTTTAACTGAAGGTGACTATGACACTAAAGACACATCTGAATATAACTTGCTAGCTGTGGTGCAATCTAATACATCTAATATTCTGTATCTATGTGACACTAAGGTGAAAGGAACAGCGGGTTGTCTCATCTTCGTGATGTCATCCTGACCAACCTGGCAGACCAACTGCAGAAAAACAGATTTGGTAGTGAAGAGGATGACCACTACAGGTAAGTCGCTGTTCTGTACAGTAGGGTGCAATATCATTTCCAGCACAGCACAATGTTGTGTCTTCTGATAAAATACACTTTCTCTAAGTGATAATAATCTCTCTCTTTGACAGATTGAGTGATGAGCTGCTTCACTGTATCCTCAAGACTGTAGTCCGGGAATCCTGCCTCGTCATTACCAAATGTCAGACTGTGGCCCGAGACGACTTCCAGAAGCTGCTCTCCACTGTGCCAGTACGACCATCAGCTCGGCAGAAAGACATGCCATCTGTGTTGATTAGGATCAATTGTTTTGTGACATGGCACTCGTATTCACTAGAGACGTTTTTTGCCCCCCTCTCTGCAGGTGGTCTCACCCAGTCTGCGCTACCTCATGGCTGTTCAGAACCACCTCCTCAGTAACACTATTCTTATCCGTCCCGATGATAACGATGACAGTGACAGCTCCCTTCAAGGGGAAACAATCCAGGTAAAGGTAATAACCCCCTTTAATACCCCTACCTCTGTGCATGTGGAGTCTGTTTGTGTGTGTGTCGATGAGAGAACAACCCACCAACGGAGCAACGGGAGATCAATGATCTTTTGATCGCCTTTATCAAATATCAGTTAACAGTACTATATAAATGAAGGACATGTTTCCTTTTCTCATCAGGAATCATGGTTACTGATAACAGGATGCAAGTGAAACATCTCACAGCTCAGATTGTGCTTCATTTAAAGAAATATTGTTTGTATAACTTCCATTTTGCATGAAAGAGATGATAATCGAAAGTCTTGAGTTACGTAAGTTTGGGTATATTGTGTTTGTGTGGTCCTCAGGAGTTGCAAAGCAGCATCCTCTCCCTAGCAACCAAGATCCTGGTGGGATGTGATGAAGTGCTGGAGACGCTGCAGCAGGTGACCACAGCGCTCATCAACAGCGACATCGTTGACAGAGAAACCAGGTGAACCTTTCACTTTTTTTTCCTAAATCATCTTCTCAGGGTGGGGAAAATAAACCAGCCACAGTGGCTCCTGCATACCTTTTTTATAAAACGTATTCATAATATCGTATCTTATTATATTGTCTGAGCAGACCTTTTAAACTAATCTGTTGTCAAGTGTTACAATTAAACCATAATGTAACAAATGTAAAACCAGACTTGATGTTCTCTTAGTTCGCTGTAATGCGCTGTTTCACCATGAACCAAGATTTAGCTTATCCTTGGTAATGCTGCAGCCTCCCTTAGAAAGATTAAAAGAGTGCATTTTTGGACGCAGAGTTTTTGAATCATTGTGTCTTTGTCTTACCTCTTCAAATGTCCTTGTTTTTCCGCCAAGACTCCATAACATTAACATTACATTTTTGCCTTTTCTCTTCTGCTTGTTCAGGTTGAAAGGCCTGGAACAGGTAACCAAGGCGACCATGCTCGGTCACCTGCTGCCAGTGTTGCTCACGTCTCTGATGCACCCCAACCTGCAGACCCTCACCCTCGCTGACGCCCTCATGCCTCAGTTGGTGCAGCTGGTCCTCTACACCAGCCAGGTTGGATTCTTGCCAGTCCAAAACACAATTCCTCGATTGAACAAAACGTTTGAAAAGCAATCATCAATAAAGTATTTGTTTCCACTCTGTTTTCAGACTGCCCTGCTACTAAAGACTCAGTCCCCGCTCTTCACTGAAGAGCCTCCACCTTTGAGCGGCTCTCTGGGGC
Organism: Notothenia coriiceps; assembly: GCF_000735185.1. Taxonomy (NCBI): domain Eukaryota; kingdom Metazoa; phylum Chordata; class Actinopteri; order Perciformes; family Nototheniidae; genus Notothenia; species Notothenia coriiceps. Next base: position 669,527 of record NW_011366398.1, on the reverse strand, counting down.
CAGGGGCGAAGGCTTGTGCTGCTGATGACAAGTATGTTTTCTGAAGGACTATAATAAGAAGTGTAACGACTAACATGTGATGAAGCCATCTGATAAATACATGCTCCATCAAAACATCTTATACAAAGGCATTTCATGAAATGGCAGCTGTTTTGTCTGTCCGATGCTCAGTTTTCTTAAACCTGTAATACATGTATTCTTCATTTTAGAATTCTTGATGAACGTGAGGAGCCTGGTTTCCTGACTGGGCTGAAGATCCCTGCCCCATGGGCTGCTGGGAAGACAGTCGAGACGGTGCACCCGGTGAGGGACAATTACAAGTTCAAAGAGACGGTCCACATCCCAGGAGCCCGCTGCCTGTACCTTCGCTTTGATGCTCGCTGCTCATCACAGTATGACTATGACAAGGTACTGATTCCTGCAATACACTAACTGTATGAACAATGGCCTTAAAGGTAGGGTATGTAAGTTTGAGAAACCGGCTCGAGATCGCTAGAATTTGAAAATACACAACCGGAGAAAATCTGCCACTTCCTTACAGAGCCCCTCCTCCAACACACACGAACGCGCACATGACCAATGAGGGCACGAGATAAGTTTGTGCACAGATGGAAGGCTGACAGGCAGGTAGTCCATCCATGATTGGTCGTGCTTTTTACAGCGCCACAGCTTCCACAGATGACCATTTTTTTTATGGATTTTTTGTCAAAGCACTTCAGATATTCATTGCTATCGGGATGTTAAGAGCATTCCATGGAATATAACAAAAAGTGTTTCTCGAGCCGTTTCTCAAACCTTTAATACTCAGTATCTCTTACATACAGTGTGTGTAGTTTCTCTGGTATAGAATATCACTGGTTGCGTAGATTTTACAGGAAACATTTTCTCTGATATTTTAGTTGGTTATCTACGCTGGCCCTAACACGAACAGTCGCAAAGTAACAGAGTATGGAGGGAACACTCTGGGATATGGCAGTCGCAGTGTCTTGGGGACAGGATGGCCTAAAGACCTGGTCAAGGTAAGAGCAGCTGATCTGCACAAACATACACAGTGAACACAAAGTGCACATACAATCTTGTAGAGCTGCGTTTTTTTACTATGTTGTGCTTTAGGTTGAAGGAGACACTGTGACGTTTTCCTTTGAGATGAGAAGCGGACGTGAACACAACACCCCCGATAAAGCCATGTGGGGGTTCTCCTGCACCGTCAGAGCTCAGGTAAAACGTAGAAGTACTTAAATACCCATATTTGGCATTTAATGCAAAATACTACTGCAGTGTGGAACATGAAGAACAACAGCTAATTCTGAAGATGCCTTTTTCTTTTCCTTTAGGAGTCATCCGAGGATGTCTCTGGAGGCCTCCCTTTCCTGGCAGACCTTGCCCTGGGGCTGTCAGTGCTGGCTTGCTCAATGCTCCGCATTCTGTATAACGGGCCAGAGGTGACAAGAGAGGAAGAAGCCTGTCACGATTTACTCTGCTCAAAGCTGCTGCAAAGGTGACACAGCTAGACGAAAATACCAGATAAATGTCTCCCTGTGATATTGATTTCCTGTGTGATAAATATAGTACAATGTAAGAATTGGTGCACGCTCTCCAGTGACACATAGTTGAACACAGCACAACTGTTTGCAGACTGATGACAGGCTGTGTGTTTTCTCTAGGTGTCAGTGGCAGGTGGAAGCAAATGGTGCGATCTCTCCTGCCCTCACGCCCAGCCCCTCACCTCTGCCCCTGACCATTGAGGAGGACCGGGAGTTCACCTACCCCTCCGATGTGCTCATCCCACCCCCAGGCCTCATGCCGGGGGCATACTTTGACCTGCCTCGTATCCGCCTCCCTCCAGGCATCATGGGTAGGCTACGAGAGGTGTCTGGAAGAGCCCGACCTCAATTCCGTCCTAGCATCAAGTAAGAGGGTCATGCTGTCACAGTAAAGAGGGTATGCATGTGACATCACTGTAGACAGGGAAACAACATGGACGGTTTTACAGACTACAAAAGGCTAAAGAGAGGTGAAGCAACATAAACACTTAAACTAAGCCCACAGTTTTGTAACTGAGTTTATTATGAAGATAAATATATTTTCAAACTGGTTCAAAGACTATAAGAATAGCCTTGTCCTTGTGATTTTGATTAGTCTTTAAGACATTGTGCCTTTTAAAGTAGAATATTTAGACTTTTTTGGGTCTTGCATTATTTTGTTGACGCACTAAATGTATGATTTAGTTTTGATAAATGTTTCCTTTAGTATTGCGGCTTTACTAAGTCATAGCAGCTTTTGTCTGTTTATTGGATAAAGTGAAACTTCTTTAAAAGAATATACTGATAAAGTGATTCTCATAAAACTGTTTGGTTTCAAAAGCATAACTGTTTTGTTCTAAACCATTTGTTTCTAAGAGAGGTGATCAGGCCCGATGTGATGGAGGAGGTTATAGTATCCTGTGTCATTAAACACCTGAGCCTGGTGGATGCCCTTCAGTCACTCGTCAACTACCAGCACCGCGAGGATCACGCAGAGGAGTATGACCTGGTCTGTAAGATTATGGCTGAGACCTTCAAGAAGATCAATGCCATGGAGCGTCAGCTGCAGGTGAGCCACAGTTACACAGTTTATAAACGAAATGCTTTGAATTACCGTAATTTTCGGACTATAAGCCGCGCCTTTTTTCCCATTTTTCGACGCTGCGGCTTATATAACGGTGCGGCTAATCTATGGATTTTTACAGCTAACGGCCACTAGGGGACCTCCTAAATCTATGGATTTTACAGGTTACAGTCCACCACCTTTAACTCTATGGGCTCTATGGCCGGTCCGCGCCCCCCACCTTTAAGCGGCGGGCTCAAGCAGGAAAAGCTGGAGGCCGGAAAAGAGTGAGACAGGTAGCGCGCAAAAGTAAAAGTGGAACCGAGAGTGGTACGAGAGACAGAACGAGAGCAAGACAGACAGACATTACGAGAGCGAGACAGTTTGTCCCCGTACCACTGGTTGAAAACCGCTGCTGTAGATCACTGCCGGTACGTGCGCTGGGAGCGCACCGTTTAAGTTTGAAAGTTGAAAAGTTTGTGTGTCTGAAACGCTATGTGATACAGTACAGTTTACACAGCACAGCACATGTTCTGTAGCTACTATTGCACTAAATGGTAACACTTGAATACGTTATGCAAATATGCAACTTGTTTGTTGAAATGTTAATAAATGGGAGCTTCCTCAAACAGCCATCTCTTTCCCGACAATCCCCTCTGTGCACGAACCCTTACATATGGTAATTAAACATTAAAACACCTGCGGCTTATAGTCCAGTGCGGCTTATATATGTACACATCATTCAATTTAGCTGCTGCGGCTTATATTCAGGTGCGCCCTATAGTCCGAAAATGACGGTAGGTTGCTTGCTATTAATGGAAGACATACCGTGCACACTATGCATGTTTGTCTTTAATTAGGCTGCTTTGAAAAGTTTAAAATAAGTACTTCCTGTTTGCTACAGGGAACAGTATTAAATGGGAAATGTAATTTGCATGCTGTTATTGGAAAGCTATTTTTATTAACAGGCAAGTTGATTTGCAGGGTATATTAAATCTACCTTATGATGTTGTGAGTCATCACTGTGCTGTGGATTTGAGAACAAATGCAAGAGAGATTTTCATTATAGGCCGCATATTAAACTACAAGCTTAAATATTAGAGTAATAGTCCAAACGATAGAATAGGTTATCAATCAAATAAGGATAAACAGAAGACCTGAGATTGGCTTAAAAAATCGAAATCAAAAGTAAATCAGGCTTCCAACCGGAACGGATATAATAAGTGTGCGTTTTACTCTGTGCCTAATTATCTCCTGTTTCTTTCAGAGTGTTGCAGAATTGGAACAGAAGTGGCAGAATGAGGTAGAGGAGGCCCAGCAGGGGAAGCTGGAGAACAATACTCCTTTCTTTCACGACTACCACTTCTTTGAGGTACCCTGCTCCATACACACACACACACACACACATTTCCCTCTAGAATTATACCCCCACTATTACCATTTGCTTTGATATTCATAATGTAATTCTTTTTTTGTACCAGAACAAAATTAAGGAGCTGGAACTACTTTGCTCCCTGAAGGAGGTTCCCCTCGATTTCAGTGATCTCGAAAATGTTGTCCTTGCATTGAGGTAAGAAATGAAACATGATCCTAGCACTTGATTGGATGTCAAAGGTCAGTTTGCGCTGTAACGTCATGATTCGGTTCATACAGGGAGAAGTTCTTTCAGGAGGTAAACACCATGCACCTCAGAAGCAGCACATCACTGGCCAAAACGAAGGCGCTGGTGAAGAGTCTGATGAACCGCACTGAGCTGCTGCTCCATGTTACCATAGCGCCACATTGCAGGAGCCTAACCAACACACCTGCAGGAACACCAGGTCCAGGTACACATACTCATTATGTCACACACATGTCCATCAGATAGTGTATGTATGGTACAGTTATGTAATTCTCACAGGAGTTTGGCTTAAATTATATTTTGAAAATCAATATTTAATCACAGCCTTATACCTGAAAATCAATACTTCCATCTGTCAGTGTTTGTCAGTCAGTAAGCCCTGCATGATTGGTAGGTGTTTAAGTTGCACCAAGACATCAATCATGGTAGACAAAATGACAGCGCGATTATTCTTATCTATCTCCCCTGATTTTATAGCCTCTAAGTCAGTGTCAGACGCTAAGTCGGTGAACCCCATGGTGAAGCAGCCAGTCTTTCTACGCAGCATGTCTGCACCCTCTGACTTGGAGATGATTGCTAACCAGGACTTGGAGTTCACACATGCGCCCCAACGGTATATGTTTATGTTTCTTTGATAGAATTAAAATGTGAAAATAATTTATGTGAACCTGCATTGAATGTAACTTGTTTCCTTTAGGAGGCGACACCACCCTACTAGTCATCGCAGCAGCTCCTTTACCCTGCTGCAGTCTCTAGCCATCGAGGACAGTCGTGACAGACCCACATACAGTGTGCTGCTGGGACAGCTCTTCGCCTTCATAGGAACTACGCCTGATCAGGCTGTGAGTCTCTTACTCATCACTCACTCCTTCTTTTTTTTTTACTTGTTTGTTCCCAAAGCTGCATAAGAATCAGTAGGTGAATTCTGGTCTGACATTTTAAATCTTTTTCATCCGTTATTTCTGTAGGTGTCAAGCAGCAGTTTCCTGTCTGCCGCGCAGACGCGATGGAGACGTGGCAGCACGCGGAAACAGGCACTTGTTCACATGAGGGAGTTGCTCACTGCTGCTGTCAGAGTTGGAGGCGTAACCCACCTGGTGGGGCCTGTCACTATGGTGCTGCAAGGTGGCCCAAGGTAAAAAGGGAGCTATAACCGCCACTCTACACACACATAGGCAAAAAAATGATGGACATTTTATTCATGTCCTCAATAGTACACTTTTGCAATGTAGTTATAATATTACAACATTTTTGTATATGGCTGGTTCCTCTATAAATAAGTGTTTTTGTGCACTGTGTGCAGGATCGAGGAGCTGACCTGTGGTGGCATGGTGGAGCAGGTGCAGGAGGCCTTTGGAGAGACCATGACGTCTGTAGTGTCACTATGTGCTCGCTACCCCATTGCTTGTGCCAACAGTATTGGCTTGCTTTGCACAATCCCCTACACCAGGCAAGATCATTAATCTGTCATTACCTATATTTTGATATGTCTCTGGATTAGTTCACCCTATGGTTTCTTACCCTCACTTGATTTCCATGTTGACATAGGAGTGAGGAGCAGTGCCTGGTTCGGAGTGGTTTGGTCCAGCTCATGGACAGTCTGTGTAGTTTGAGTGGTCAGAGGGAATGCAGCTCAAACGAGAAGCAGACCAAAAAGCAGAAGGTGGCCACCATGGCTTGGGCTGCTTTCCAGGTGCTGGCTAACCGCTGCATCGAGTGGGAGAAGGTAGAAGGTAAGACATGCTTGTAAATCCTTAATACACAGATACATGGGTATTTACATTTTTTTTTTATTGATTCTCCCTCGTTTAAAAAATAAAATAAAAACAACAACACAAATGTTCCAAAAGAAATCGCAATCTAAATGAAAACTCAAAGCAATCTGATGCATCTGTTACCTCAATATACAAGAAAAGTATGTAGGTACAGTACGTGTATGTGGTAACATGTAGAAAGTGGTGTTAGCAAGGTTAAACCTAGCACTATTTTGGGCTTTCAGCACAAAACGCATAGAAAGAAATACATTATAAAATTATCCGTGTTCATTTAGCAAGGCAGCTATAAACCTCAAAATATCTGTCGTCCTGAAAATTGAATTTGTGTATTACGTACGTGCCTCGTTATTACTAATTTTTGTAACCAAGGTCAGATGGAATGAATGACCACTACAAAGTTAGTCGTATGTTGTAACGAAAGCTTAGTAAGCATATTTTTTCATTTTTTTTTTCAAAGGTGGGTCTACCGATGCAGTGCACTCTGGTTTGGCACGGCAGGTGTCCAGCCTGCTGACCAATCACTTGGCCCGAGCCACAGAGTGCTGCGGTAACCAGGCCGCTGGTAATGATGCCTTACAGGATGTGCTCAGTCTGCTCAATGACCTTTCCAGGTAACATTTTGGATAATTTATGTATGTGATGTCTGATGCGTCATGTATGTCCTGAGATGTATGTACATTATTTGAATTCATATTATGGTTGCTTTTTGTTGTATTCCAGGAGCCACATAGGGAAAGCCATCCTGAGCCAGCCAGCTTGTGTTTCTAAGCTCTTGTCTCTGCTGCTTGACCAGAGACCTTCTCCAAAGCTGGTACTTATCATCCTGCAGCTATGCCGAGCTGCCCTGCCTCTCATGAGTGTGGAGGACTGTGGGAACGTGGCCCTGCCTTCGTGGAGCTACTCTTTCAACACGCTGGATGCTGAGCAACAAGATGCCAGTGACCCTGCCTCGCGCATTGCTTCCTTGCTGCTAGCCAAGCTGGCAGACTATGTAGTACCAGGTTGGTCTTCTTTACCTAGGAATACTATTTTTACCTTTTTTACACAAATTGTTAATTTTTACACTATTCCCTCTTTAGGCTGCCAGACCCTGCTCTCCCCCAGCTCCTCTGAGCCGGACACTAGTCTGTCTCGCGCCAGTTCCAAAGGAGCCCTGAAGTCTGACGAGGTGGGGGAGGAGGGAGAGGCAGTTGATGGTAAGCTATCCATCTTCATCCACAAGAGAGAGGACCAGTCATCTCATGAGGTTCTACAACCACTTCTTAGGTATGTTTGCCCCTAATACCTTTTATTTGATTTCATATTAGCAAAATAGTTTCTGTGAGCTTTCTTTCCATCCATTCCAAAATGCAGCAGCTCAGAGGGTCGTCCCTTTCGACTTGGCACTGGAGCAAACATGGAAAAGGTGGTAAAGATGGACAGAGACATGACAAAGGTAAGACTTTTACTAAGAAACACCCAGCAATTAAAAGCATTACCAACAATATGAACAAGTGTGTAGCTTTATTCCAAGTGCTGTCCTTACCTACAATTCTGTAATCTATGTAGAGTGGCAACTGTGAAGTGATCACAGAAGAGGCAGCTGCTGCCCTGAGGAAGGCCAACAAGTGGGCCCAGTCAGGTCTGATAGTGAGCGTCGGTCCACCTATGGAGGCTCTGGTCCAGGAGGCTGCAGGAGGCATCACCACTGGAGATAAGAAGAAAACTGTTCAGACCGCTGTGTGTAGGGACAGGAATGCTGATCTGGCCAGGTATATGATTTATCATTCAAGTTGTGCATGTGTGTGGTTTCTTCTGGTCATATTTTCCGTGTGACACCATTTTTCCTTCTTCTAAATTTGCCCTGATCAGGTCGGACCCTGTGAGGCCATTCATCAGTGGCCATGTTGCCAACAGTATGGCTGCTGAGGTTATTGCTCTACTGCACAGCCTGCTAACCGCCCCCGAGTCCAACACCGCTCAGATCTGGACTAGCACAGCTGAAAAGGTAAAGGACTATTACGTGTTGTATCATGCTAATTCTCATTGATGGTAACTGAAACTTGTTGTCGACTGTTAAGAATAATCGACACAGATAATTCTATCTGCACTGACATGTATGTGATTCGGTTTCGATTAAACTTCATGCTTTTACTTTGGGGTTTGTTGTAGGTTCTCTCCCGAGCCCTGATGTTCATCCCTCAGCTGGGGAAGTATGCAGAGAGTATTCTGGAGAATGGGAGCAGCAGTGGCAGGAAACTGGCTAAGCTGCAGGCCATTGGCAGACAAGCTGTTGCTGCTCTTTGTGCCCTCGGGGGCTTCAAAGAAACTATTAAGATCGGCTCAGAGGTCCAGGTTAGTTAAACGAGACGATTCAATACAAATAATTCTACTTTTGTACCTTCTCCTGCTGTAATTCTTATCGCATCTCATCTGCAGGTGGTAGGTAAAGGAGTGCTTGGCAGTGTGGGCATAGTTATGTCCATAAATGAACAAGAGGGCATTGCAACGGTCAAGTTCCCTTCTTGCGAGTACAGGAGAGCTTGCCAAGCCTCAGACATCCTGACGGTACCCATATCACGCCTCTGCACACCCAGATCTGAGGTATCGATTCAGAATCAAACACAGTAATACATATTGCTTTTTAAAATAACAGGTTAAATCTAACTTTTGTCCCACTTTCACTTTCTTCCAATTCCCAACAGGCCCTCCCCCTCTATAAGCTCTCAATCACAGAAAAGGTGGTGCAGGCGGTGCAGTCCATGCTTCTGCCACAGGAGGGCAGTCTCTCCATTCACACTTCTCTACCAGCTACAGGAGATGGCTCCAGCCCGGTAATGGCTGCAGTACGCTTGCTGGCTGAAATCAGAACCAGGTTAGTATGTATATAGTGAATAAACAATTCCACTTCAGCTGTCTTTTGGCTCCTACAAGTTTTTTGTGTCGGGCGAAGATTTAGACAAATTTAAAATGTTGGCACCTGAAACCCATTCAAACTATGATTATATGATATAATAAACATTTTTTTAATGGCAGTTGACAACAAAACCATAGCCAAAAATCACCAGGTTCTTGTTGTTTTCCAGGGCATGTCTGGTGATGGCGCAGCTCCTGGAGGATAGCTCCTTCTGTGAGGAGTTCATCCAGCAGTGTCCTGCTGCGGTCGAGGTCCTGAACCTGGTGGCCCAGGAATGCAGCCCTGGTGAGCTTCCATGCTTGCATTTTGCATATCACTTAAGCAGCCAAAACCTTTTATCTGCAGTATAATATTTGTCTGACAAAGTTCTGAACTCTTGTGCAGGGGAGCGTCTCGGCATGGTCGAGGCTCAGTGTGAAAGAGTGAGAATGCTGTACCGGGACTGCGCTCGTCCTCCTCCTCCACCACTGCAGACAGACCGACGCCAGGTGGGAGTTACCATATTTAGATTTGGTTTTTATTACTATAACCAGTAACAAACACAAGAGCCTTAATGTGTAACCTACATGTATTCTGGATACAGCTGAATATTCACAATTATCATGGATGATGATGGAAAAGAAAGTAAGGTCAGAAAAATTGATAACAAAAATGTTCCTTCATCCGAGATCCTAGCCTCGATCTTAAAAAGTGTGGATGAAAAACGACTGAAGTCTGTTGAATACATGGTTCAATTTACTGAAAGCAATATAATTATAATATGACATTCATATATTGCTGTAGGCCTTGACTGAATCTTCAAAGGCATTTTGATAAATTAAATAGTCAGAATTGTCGGCCCCGCTTATCTCCGGATCTCTTTGATGTGCTTGTCTCTGCAGCCCAAGGAGATCACTTGGTGTCCTTCCAGAGTGTTTCCTCCTGTCCGTGCCTGCATGTTCTCATCCCGCCTGACCTCCGTCACCTTCTTGGCTGATCCGAGTGCTGGAGGAGGGCTGCCCAGAGGCACTTTCATCTATGCCACCTGTCCTGTACCAATTCAGGTGGGCACATGCATTATATTTGCCATTTTCATTTATTTTACGATGTATGAGTGAGAATAAATCAAGCACTGATACTGCAGCTACTAGTCTTCAACTTACCTTTCTTTGTCCCCGCAGGCCCCGTCCTTTTACTGGGAGATAGAAATTGTCTCCTATGGAGACTCTGAGGAGGACAGTGGCCCGATTGTGTCCTTTGGTTTTGCCACAGAGGCAGAGAAGAGAGATGGAGCGTGGACCAACCCTGTCGGCACATGTCTGTTCCATAAGTATGTTTGCCTGAATACTAACTCTGAGATCCTTTTCCCACTGCTCTGTCTCTGACTTGAGTGCTGACTGCTATCCTTCTCTTCGTTATGTTCCATCTCTGTGCGTCTGTCTCCTGTCTGTCTTCTGTCTGTCTGTCTGTCTGTCTGTCTGTCTGTCTGTGTGTGTCAGTAATGGTAGGGCAGTGCATTATAACGGCTCCAGTCTGCTGCAGTGGAAGAGTGTCAGGCTGGATGTGGCTCTACTTCCTGGTGAGACAAGAGACTAAATATATTTTTCTTTATATAGTCTGCTATCTCTTTCTTTTAATCTGTATATGTAGAAATCCATACAGCAATGAATGTTATGAATTTAAACTAACCTCATTAAAGCATTGTATTTGATCTGGCTGCTCTTTGGAAAAAAATCTATTTTGCAAGTGTATCTTGTTTCCTTAACTCAAGCTGTATTAAGTGTTTTAAAATATGTCATTACCTCCTAACATTGAGACATTGCAGAGAATGTGACCTTGTGTATGTATGAACACAGGCGATGTGGCTGGAATAGGCTGGGAGCGCTCCGAGGGGACTCCTCCCCCCCCTGGTCAGGCCCCTAAAGGCAGGGTCTACTTTACCTACTGTGGTCAGCGGCTCGGCCCCATCCTTGAGGATGTAGCTGGTGGAATGTGGCCCCTGGTACACATTCAAAAAAAGGTGTGTTTGTGTTAACTAAAGCAATCTTGAAATCTTTATAATTAAACTGTTGTTGGATATAATTTGGCTTATCATTGATATTTAATATGTATTAACTGTATCGGTTTCTTTACTGCTTTAGTGGTGCCTTTTTCCCTCAGGCTTGTAAAACATCTTCTATTATTCTTTCAATGGTTTTGTAGAACTCAAGGATCCGCGCCAACTTTGGATCCCGGCCGTTTGCATACGCAGAGGGCCAGGCGCACAGAAATGCAGCGGACTTGTGTGTAGACCTTGCAGAGGAAATAAGTGCAAATTTTGAAGCACTGCCTTTTGCTATGGCCTCGGACAGCGATAATGATGCAGGTGCAAGTGTTACCTCTGACTCTGGCTCCCATGGACCCCCTTGTCGGATTGCAGCTGTGGCTGTTGCTCAGCAACGTAGGTTCTTCACTTTTATTTCAGCCTTCTCATCATCAAAGTGCATGCTTTTTCCTTGACCTATTTGATTTAGCATAACTCTTCTCCACTTAAAAGCAGGGACTGCGCTACACTCATACCATTTGTGTATATCATGTTGTGTGTTTCCTTGCTGGTACAGAGTACAACAGCGACCTGTCGTGCCATTACAAAATTGAGCTGAGCTACGAGAACCTGGTGACCTCTGGACCTGACCCTCATCCTCCTCCTATCGCAGATGATGAGAGTGATGACGAGGATGATGATGATGTCCCGAGAGTGAGTCGGATCTCCACTTTTTTTCACCTTCAATGTTGACTTTCAAATGATTTTTAAGTTAACAGCCTTCATTGTTTATTGTGATTTGTGTTTGGCCCTAGGAGGACCACTATGCCTTGCTGGTAAAGGCCTGGGAGACCAAAGTGTTCCCTACCATCCGTAGGCGGTTCCGTAACGAGGCTGAGAGGAAATCTGGCTTGGATCAAATCAAAGGAGCTCTGCAGCTAGGTAATGAATGAAAACATATTAAAACATAACCTTAATGTCTAGTGTAACAAATGAATCATTTGATCAAGACCATGCATTAATTGGTCAATTGAGGTCAGTTACAGGTAGCCTAATTTAGAATACCAGGATGATGAACTATCATGAGACATTTTAATGTTCGAATCTTATAATGAATGCATCACATGAATCATTTAGCTAATGAACTCAAACTTCATAACCTATGACACAATGTCTCCATGGTTCAGAACATTGATAATATGTCAAAAATATAGAAGCCTGCTTTGTTATTCCCCCTTTTAACACATTGGAACAAGGTGAAGTAATTATAGTGCAGTTACATTTGACATAAGATTAATTGACAAAAGTTATTAACCTATTTAATGAGTTTTAAGCATTAGCTTGACGTCAAATTCTATTAAATGAAACATTGGCGAAGCCTCAAACCTCAAACAGGGACAACTTTAATGCCGTTTGTCTCTTTTGTATTTTTCTGGCAACAGGCATGGTTGACATTGCGAGACAGACGGTGGAGTTCCTGTATGAAGAGAATGGTGGCATTCCCCGGGACCTCTACCTTCCTACCATTGAGGATATCAAGGACGAAGCAAATAAGTTCACCATCGACAAAGTTCGCAAAGGTACCATTCACCTTCATCACTACACCTAAACACTTTCAGTTCAAATGAGTTTACTCCCAGGTGCATTGTAACTAAGCTTTTTAGTACAATTGTTATTTTTGCCAGATTGTGATGTGCACAACTCGGCAAATGATTTGACCTTTAATATATTTTGCTCACTGAACACAGGCTTGACTGTGGTCATCCGCTCTCCGGACAGCAACAACACCAACAGCACCACCGGAGGGACGGCCCTGCCCAAGTTTGCTATCCGGGGCATGTTGAAGACCTTTGGTCTGCATGGGGTGGTGCTCGATGTGGACTCTGTGAGTACAATACTTAAGGCTTCAGTGTTTCAAGCCATTATTGGAAATGTATCGATAATCTCTCACTGGTTTAATGAATACTAATATTTTATTAGATACATTGTTTCAAACATTAACAATAAACCAGTTTCGTTCCCTCAACTACTTCACCAGGCTGGTCTAATATTTGTAAAAATGTATACAAATAAATGTAAAAAAACCTGAAAAACAGCACCATCATACTCAGCTGCTGCTCATCACTGATTCCAGATTATCCGCCCCAGCGCCCATGCATTTCTTAATTAAGCATTATTTAAATGTCTGTCTTATAAACACATTACAGTTGTTGTGAATCATTCATATCCATCATCTGAGTGATATCCTTGATGTCATTTAACACAAGAAGACAATGTTACCAGGATGGTTTAAAAAAACAAAATGACTAATTAGACATTTCCTCTGGATCACACAGTGGAGAAAAATACTTCTTCCAAAGCAGCATTTTAATGTCAAGAGGCCAAATCTTAATTGCAAAAATATTGGTATTTTTCATATTTTGATAAACTAAAAAGAGCATTTTCAGTAAATTAATCGTATTTCATTCCATAAAAAGCACTTCACTGATATATTTGAACGTATTACACACCTTCCTTAAAGATACAGTATACATGTTCTGCAACTTAAAAACTTTTTTTTTTTTTATATTCTCATATTGCAACAGTTATTTCACAAATCTGTCATTCAGGGCCCATCTAGTTGTATACCGCACAGTGTTTCCCACAGATCTGAAATATACTTGGGGGGTGGTGGTAGCGGGAGGGGGGGTTGTGGTGACGTGCAACAACATTAACCTTATTGTTGGTCGCTTGTTAGCAGACCCTTCACGCGATGGCAGAGCGAACAGGTACAGGCAGGGCCCATAGTGATAGCCCTATAGTTTAAAGCTACTACCCACAAATAAACATATGGACATGGGTTACTATTTAAAGAAAATGGTAAATGTATTTAGGAACCTATCAATGTGGTTTTAAGTGGGGGTGGACCTCAAATTCTCTAAGGGGATCCGGGGGCATGCTCCCCCGGTAAGATTATTTTTTAAATGTTGGAGTTAAATGCATCAATCTGGTGCACTTTGAGGGGAAAATAAAGAGACTAGATCTATGGAAACACTTATATGGTTCATTTATAGTTGTAAGTGTGTCTGTGCTCCTGATTCAGCCTCTCCTGTCTCCCTCCTCTTCTACCTTCTCCTCTTCGAGGCAGCAGCAAAGACTAGTTTTAGCTCTCAACAAGTTTTAAAAGTGTATCTTAACTTTTTTCACCTAGTTAACTTTTTATTTTTTTATTCATGCATATTTTACTAATCACTACCCTCTCAAATGGAAATATGTGTTTACATAAATGGTGACCAAACTGTTTGAGACCCACTGAGAACTTAGACTAAGTTAACTATCTAGACACTCAAGAGTCCTTTACCTCACCTGAGCTGAGGTTATCCCGAGCTTGAATAACACACAGAGACCAATCAAGGGCTTTGATTTATGATCTGTATGGCAGTGGCCATGTCGGCAGACCACATCATGTAGACAGCCAGTCACCCTGTGTGAGGCAGGCCACTTAACAGGCCAGGCCATCGGGAAAAATCCCCCGGTTCTCCCGATGGCCAGTCCGGGACTGGGTACAGGAGGCGTAGAGCGAGGGATCATTTTCCACAAGTTAATCGATCGCAGATGGCGTCGTGGTCACGGACGAAAAAAAAAATCGAAATGGGTCGCGAAATATACTTGGGCGGCCGTTAATATACCTTGGCGGCCCGCCCAAGTATAGTCTATGTGTGGGAAACCCTGCCACATTTAAACATTTGTTTGGCTTGCCTGGTATCAACTATATCAATTGACCTTTTGCATAGCTTAGATCCAATTTCACAATGTCCTCCTGTGCTAGATTTGAGCAGGTCATAGAATGTTTGTCTTTTTTACTATCATCTTATCCAGGTGAATGAGCTGGTGCAGGTGGAGACGTACCTGCGCAGTGAGGGGGTGCTGGTGAGGTATTGGTACCCTATAGAGATGCTGGAGCGCCCGCCTGCTGGATCTAGACGGACTGCAGCTAATGGCTTAGTCTCATTGGACAGTAGCAACATTCAGATTCATAGGTAATGTTTAAACCTAATGAGCATGATTTAAATGAGTCCTGCACCAGTGCTGGAAATAAAATCTGTTTAACACTTTCCTGTAGGGAGCTGCTTCGCTGTGAGAGTGCGCTGGCTCGGTTGTACTGCCGTATGGCCTTGCTCAACATCTTTGCCCCCAAGAATCCCCACACCTTCACTCGTCTCTTCCACATCCCCGCCATCCGTGACATCACCTTAGAGCACCTACAGCTGCTGTCCAATCAGCTGCTGGCTCCCCCTCTCCCTGGTGAGTGAGATTAACCTTTCTCATTAAATCACAGGATATCTCAATGTGATGCTTCTGTGCTGAACGCTCTAATGTGCTCTATGTTCTTCCTGCAGATGGCACTATTAGTTCTAGTTCCATCCTACTGGCCCAGTCAATGCTCCACAACCTTCAGGGCCAAAGCTGCTCCCCCTCTGAACTTTTCTTCCAGGGCAATGCTCAGCCCATCCGAGAGTGGCTGACAGTGGCCATCACCCGTGCCTTGCATCAAGGAGAGGAGAGCCTGCTGGAGCTCACAAAGCAGATCTGCTGCTTCCTACAGGTCAGCTCATGCTTGATCTAATACAACTTGCCTTAGGTTAACTACCCAGTTTGTAAAATTGCTAATCTTCTTTTTATAATTATTTTCATTTCAACAGAATGCACCAGAGCAGTTTACATCTGAGGAGTTTCCTGTGACCGAGTCAAAGGTCAGCATGGATGTCAGCTTTCCAGGTGCGGCATTTGTGATTGTATCCTGCAAGGAGAGCCAGCTAGGATGTCGCAAAGAGTGAGTCCATCCAGAAGTATTCAACGTCTGTAGCCCTTATGAACTCAGATGTGTTACCATCCATTTCCTGCTACATGCCTAAAAAGTCTACTCTACCTTTTCCACTCCATTAGCTCCAGCCTTTACAAGGCCCCCTGGGCTCGAGTAATGGTGTACGGCCTGGGTCACAAAGTGCGCAGGAACGGCCAGCTCAATCTGATGGAGGCGGTGTGCTATCCACTGGATGCCTCACCCACCAACACAGGCCTTACTCCCCCTCCCACCACCAACCAATACCCCTCAGTCATCATACCGACTGATAAAGTGCACATCAAACTGGGTGAGTATCGAACTCGCAAAGGGAAATTGATCCAGCTGAAAATGAATAAGCTAATATGTTTAAACATCCCATTGTTTGGACTGTAGGAGTGTCGCCCCCACCTGGTGCTGTGTTGGTGTTGCACTCCTTGCCGCTGGAGTTTCCTCTGGCCATGGCATTTGCTGAGCAGCTGTTGACGTGGAAGCTGGGAGAGAGCAGTGAGCAGCGGTCAGAGGACGAGCTGGACACAGTGCCATCATCTGTGCTGCTGCAGGTGGTAGAGCTGCTGGGTAGGTTGACCTCCAGATAACACAACGCTCTAATGAGCCTCATTTATCAACCTGCTTGAAGTGGCTTCATACATGGAACCCTAGGATAATCGTTGACCTTCTTGGATTCTGTTCCTGATTGAGTCTTATGACCTTAGCACTATTTAACGCTTGGTTGGTGTATTATTTTATTAAAAAAATACAGAAGTAAAAACAAATAAACTCTCTTGATGTAAGATTTAAAGTCATGATTTTACAACACTGCACTACTCTGTAGCATTTTCCTTATCCTTCACTTCTAGCTCCATAAATGACAAAAGAACTTTGAAAGCATACCAAACATAATTACATGTTTCAACAACTTTTCTTTGTCGCCGTTCTTATTGTTTTAGGTGGTTTGCTTTGGACCACTGATCTGGCTCCCTCCATAAAGGAACTCATCTTTCACTTGTTGGCTGAGCTTCTGCGAAAGGTCCACCACCTGGAGCAGCGCAAGAGCCCCGCGGGTCTCTCCAGCTCCATCGCTCTGCTGCTCAACCCCTGCCTCGCAGTGCTGATGGCCCTGCAGTCAGAACTCCGAAAGCTCTACGACCGCGAGACTCAGGGATGGACTGCTGGAGGGACAGGGGGGTCTTCATCTGGAGGCGTAGCGTCGGCTCTGGGATCGGAGCAGAGCCGGTTCTCCACCTACTTCCACGCTCTGATGGAGGTGTGCCTGGCTGTAGCAGAGGTGACACTCCCTCTTATTGTTAGTGGCTCTTCAGTGGGAGCCCTGTCCTCCACCAGCGCCCCTAACCTCAGCGACTCCTCTTCGTCTTCATCCTCATCCCCAGGCCAGACGCCACAGAGCCCTAGTCTGCTCTCCAAACGCAAGAAGGTGAAGATGAAGCGCGAGAGGGCAGCGGCGGTGGCAGCAGCAGTCTCTGGGAAACGGAGAAGTGGAGGAGCACGGTTATCAGAGAGTGACAGCGCTCTGCTGAACATGGCGGGCAGTAAACCTGAGGACATGCTGTGGTTCCACCGCTGCCTCACACTCCTGATGATCCTTCGACACCTCGCCAATAAAGACCCGCAGGGCTTAAGTGTGACCAGCGATGCAGTGACAGACGCCTGCCAGGCCCTGGTGGGCCCCACCGCCCACAGTCGCCTGCTGGTGCTCTCAGGTATCCCCACGCACCTGGAGGAGGCCGTGGTCCGAAATGCTATCCGCAGGGCCTGCAACGCACACGGGGGGCTCTTCAAAGATGAAGTCTTCATCCCTCTGCAGGAAGAGGATCCTAAAAAGCCCAAAGCTGGGGTTACAACCCCTCAGGACGGTAAAGTTGGACCTGACCCTGAGCGCCCCTTCCCACACACCGGTGGCCCAGAGAGTCCTGACAGCTCGAGCAGCGTGACTCCAGCTATGAGCGTGAGCGCATCGGCTTCTACCAGCCAGACCTCCATCTGCAGCTCCTCTCAGGGAGTGTCCCGCACTGCCAGTGAACTTTCTGTCGATCAGGAGATGTTGGCTGTTCCATCCCTCAACCCCGCGGCTGCAGCTTCGGCCGTTACGTACCCCCAGCATGGCACCCAGGACCCCCACACTGTTTCTAGTCAGGAGAGTCTGGACACCTCCCTGTGCAGTACAGGAAGCCTGGGCAGTCTGGGCAGCTTGGGGGAGCCTCTGGACAGCGCAGAGACACCGTCGGTGTCAGATGGAGGCTCTATGAACACAGTCACCTCACTGGAGAGCAACGCAGTCATGGCCAGGCCCATCAAGGGCTATGCTGTCATTGAGGTGATTAACACCACCATGTTAGACCTAAGCTGTGTGATTATGCGTTATCAATACATTCATCTTTCTTTTCTTACTCATAGGTTCGTTCTCGGGCTAAAGTGGAAAAGATCAGAGCCAGTCTTTTCAACAGCAGTGACCTGATTGGCTTATCCAGTCTTGAGGGTGAAGAGGATCTCATGGAGTTGACCAATGAGGAGATCCTCACAGCCTCCAGTGTTAACCAAAGCCTGTTTGACACACAGGGAAGCTCCGCCCTTGAAGACTACTTCCTGGAGAAGTCAGTCAGAGGTTGGTGTTTGATTGTTTCTTTTCTGCTTGACATTAGTTTTGCCAGTCTCAAACTCTTAAATGATCTGTCCCTATATTTAAAGGTGACAAGCTGGTACCTGGAGCACGAGAAGTCCTCACAGATGTTTTTAAGAGCTGCACGCACTCAGAACAGATGCTCAGCCTCACACCCGCCAAGCCACTTAAAGTGTCTGATATTTATCTCAGCAAGGAGCAGATCAACGCTCAGACCCCTGGCAACCTACTGCATACTTTCTTTACCAACGTTAGGCCTCCAAAGAAAGTACTTGAGGACCAGCTCACTCAGGTAAATAACATATTGGCAGTGAAGTAATCATTTTTGAAACCTTGCATATGTTTCTATTAACATGTGTCAACATTATTTATTTGTATCAGATTCTTAGAAAGTATGGCACTCCCAAGCCCAATAAGAACAAATACAGCAAAGCAGGAAAAGAACAGCACCAAGGCAAGGTGGTGAGCACCAAGAGGCCGATCACCAAACCTCCCACCAAGGAGAAGTCTGTGCTAAACAGTGTCAGGTGAGTAATAGGTTTGTTTGACCTTATGTACATGCACAATACCCTTTGACTCTTTAATTGAATTTGATTTCCCTGATCTCTTGACTCTGCCAGGACTGCACTGAGTGAGAAGAAGACGGTCCTGAAGCCAAAATCTCCAGAGAAATCCAGACCTGATGAGAAAGATGTGGAAAAATCTCCTGCTAAAAAAGCTGAAGGTTGGTAGTGCTACACACTCTGACAACACAACATATTCAAAGTTACAGACAGTTGGGTTAATGAGATGTTTTCAAAAACGTAGGTTAAATCATTTGCATTTTTGCTTTATTATACCTTAATGTGCAGTTTGCTTTACTCCGCTCCTTTGCTTCAACTTTGTGGTTTTGTATACAACATCTCAATACACTTAGGTAAAGGTGAAGATGTATTGCTTTTGTCTGTGTTTTGTATGACTGGAAATTACATTAACACATTGGTCAGATAAAACTGACACATTTAAAATATACGTTTGCAGTCTGGTAACCTGGTCTTACTATGATGCATTCAATTCCTGTTCTTAAACCAAATACCACTTTGTCATCTTTAGCCCCAGAGGAGAAGTTCCTCACACTCGAAGGCTTCCACAAATTCGCTGTTGACCGGGCAAAGCAGGACATCCGCAGCGTCTGGAGGGCGATTCTGGCTTGTGGTTACGACCTCCACTTTGAAAGGTGAGACTGGGGGAACGTCTAACCCCAATAACCAGCACTCAGACTGCTGTAACTCAAACACCGTCACAATCATGTTGTTTGGTTTTGACATAATGGGATCCTTCAAAAAAATAGGGGTCACTTCTGATTCATCAAGTTTTACTAGCTCACAATTAAATCGATGCCTTTAGTTTCACACACATCAACTAAATGTAGTGCAACACGTCATGGTTATTTATTTATTCAAGATTAGAAATTAACCCACAAATCTATTTCTCATCTCAGGACTATTTATTCATCGATCCAACCTATTTCACTAACTATACTAGTACTTTTTGATTTCTTTTATTCTATAATGGCTTTTTCTTCTCCCAATCCAAACCTTTATTGACGAGTATGTGCTCACTCTGGATATAATTTGATATTTATGTATTTTCTATTTAAATTGAAGAGCAAGTCAAATTGTATCTTTAAAGAAATTGGACAAACATCCAAATGATACTGCTGTCAAGCCCCTTTCATGATATAGATGTTTTGGTCATATTTTCATAGAAAAGCGCCGACCTCAGAACATTGAATTACCTGTGTGTCTTTATTAAATATAAGTGACCTAACGTTGTGACCTAACGTTGTGGCTGTTCTCTGTACCAGGTGCACGTGTATAGACACTCGTCACGCCCAGAAGGCCTGCAGGAAATGGGGCTTGGAAATGGACGTGGCATTGGTCCAGTACATCAACAGGCTGTGCCGTCACCTGGCCATCACACCGGCCAGACTGCACCCCCATGAAGTGTACCTGGACCCTGGAGACACTGCGGATCCTCGTGTGGCCAGTCTGCTCAGTAAGTAAACCTCTTCATTGCTACTGTGTGTTCTGTAAACAGAAGGCCGAAACCCTTTTGTTGTTGCTTGAATCCAATGCACAAGTGTTACACACGGGACATACTCTGAGTCACACTTGCTCAGTTTCTTCTTCTTCTACTATAATAAAACATGTTGTCCTTCTCCGTAGTTTGGTCAATTAGAAGATAAAGTTAAAACCGAAGCATTTTTTCTACCCGTTACACAACTTACTAGTCACCCTCCCTCGAAGGTCCCGTTATACCATAGTCGCCCAAAGCTATCGGCCAGTGTCAACTTGTTATTGCGTGCCCACAATAACGACAAAAACGACTAATATAGCTCTCTTTTTACTCGCAGAACGTAAGGCATCAAGGCTCTAATATTGATACTGTCTTGACAGGAATTTTATAGAGTTTTTACTTAGCTCTCTACACTGTGAGACGCCGTGGACGCAAGGGCGAAAAGGGATGTTACAAAAAACGCGTGCGGAGTGATCGCATCCGTAAAGAGGACTCACGAATGGTCTTCCAACCAAAACGAAATCGTCCCCGTTGCGCGTAGTGTAGTCTGTACATCAAAGGAACTGTGACTTTTAGTGGTGGGATAGAGGTTGTGACGAACCTACCGCTTCAGACTAGCACCTTCCTTCTTGTTGCGAGTTATTGGTTGAACAAACAATCTATCTGTCTCCGTCTTCTACTCGCCTATAGTGAAGACCAGGGAATGTAAAAGTTGAAGAACTGCATTCAATAGTCCACTAGGTGGTAGCTCGAAGGACGTCCAGGACGGAGGTTCGCAGCTTCCCGAGCGGTGGTCTGGGAAGGTCTTCCTCGGGTCTTCCCAGCTCCGTTCACTTGTTAGTACGTGCCTACGCGTTACTGGTTCTCGACTGGTTTCTTCACGTTGTTGACGAGGAGGGACGGCATCGACTATCCGTCCGCGCAGCGTACATGAAGGGGACTCCTGTCTCTTGTTTCAATATTACTAAGGGTAAAGTAAAAAGACACTAATTGAAACAACACGGTCTATGACTAAGCGGTCTTTCGGGAGGCAGAACCCCTTATTCAGTGCTATAGTTTGAGTTGTTGTAAGCGCAGTATGCATTGCGGAAACATTTGTGTCACTGGGTTTGTTAAAACTAAGGTACGTCACACCTCCAGTTACGTCCTAGCCTGTAAGAAGGAGCAACTCTCAGCTTTTTCACACAGGTGTTCCAGAGGACTTTGCCACAGTCTGTCACTTGTGGGAATGGAACAATGCCAACCCGACGCGTGACCCCGTCCCCTCGTCTGTCTCTGTCTCGTCTTGACATTGAGGAATGTGTGGACGGTATCCTTCGACAGGACTTCCTCGGTGGACTCTCTTCGCTACATTAGTGTCAAAGCAGCAACTCCGATTGTTTTCTTAGAACTGTTCATTTTCTCACACCCGTCATCTCTTTGTGATTACAACTTCTCTTTAAAATGAACACTCGGTACTTGGAGGAGAGGTCACTTCGCCTACAACTTCCGCATCCAGCCCAGAGGAGGCGACCGGTCGGAAGTGTGTCTCGACTCTGCTGCCGTGCGTCCTCTCGACCGGCGCGACGAACCGTCTTTATGCACAAGAGCTACTAGACTGAGCAGTGACTTCCCTTTTTCTTCTGGCTGTCTACTCACGTTTCTGGGTCACGTTTTACCTTATTTTATCCTTGTGTTATTTGTACACTCACTTAGCTTATGGAAATAAGCAGGGTGTCTCCCCTGTAAACGTAAACAAGTCGTTCTTTTATGCGAATTAAATTGGTTCTTCGTATGTAATTTATAATTTGGCTATTTTTAAGTTTCTTTTTAATTGTTAAATGTTTTATTGTGTAGGACATTGTCAAGACTCTATACTTCGGTCGTATATAACGGTCAATAATTGCCGTATATATATAACGTGTATTAACCATAACGTGTGTCCCCACAATATACAATATACTTCCCCACAATATACAATATACTTACTTCCGTAAGTATGGAGGGTGTTAGAAGGTCTCCCAGGTCTCATGAGAGACCTCCGTGACCAGTCGACAGCGACGTGACACCGTAAGTCATGAGACAAAGTAATGTCACTGGAATCACAGCATCATCTAGTCTGGACATTGTCTGCTACTGTGCACAAATCGTTCCTTCCAAAAAAATTTTCCATTTTTTGTGACTACGGAAGTGTTGTTCAAACTGGCACATGGAAACCGAAGTGTATTCTCGCGACGTTACGACCAAGACTATCCCACTCACAAACAGAGTAGAGATGATGCCGTCCTCTTTTGAGAGGTCTCACAACAACTTCGCCTGACGCGTCTCGTTCGCGTCCGCCGTACGAGAGGTGACCGTGTANTGTGGGTACATTTGCCGCAGTAATCGGGTCACATGACCATGTGCTGGGGTGTTGACCATCACTGTTAGCCACATCATTATCTACCACGACCAGGCATTAGACCCCAGCACATGGTCATGTGACCCGATTACTGCGGCAAATGTACCCACACTGGTGGAGACTACTAGATAAAGCTTTATGACATGGTAGGGCACCGGAATATCAGGGATGTAACAATGTTAGCTCGAAGTTTCCATCAGCATCACTGTAAAGTTTCTGCTATGCAACAACATAGACCCATGCGTTCAGAGATGTTGCCTTCAAAATAAAAGCCTACAGTCTCGAATAATAAACATCTACTGCACTACATTTAACATTAACACTGGAATTAAACTACATTCTGCCAAGGCACACATCTTTAAGACTTGATACATTTCAGAAAATAACAAAAGTGGGAGAAAAAAATAATCAAGGCCACATAGAAAATAGTAGTGACTTTCTAGCGTCTAATCTGACATAACGTGGCTTATTTTTGTTTAGAGAACAAGAACATATTGCATCAGTCAGTAATCAAGTTATGGTCACTATAAAGTATGCCACGCTTGAGTAATCATAAAAGTTTGATCACCAGGATTGATATGTTAACCCATACACTTAAATGATTTAAGTTATCAGCTACATACACCTACATAACATGTTGTGACAGAAGAAAGTGGTCTGAACTCTCCCATTTGTTCAACCAAAGAGATGCTCACTGTCTGGTGCAATCTGAGAAGTTGCTTGCCTAAGTATACTGCTGCACTGGCACTACTAATAAAGTTTAAACTGTGCAACTGACACCAGAGCAAAAGCAGTTCATGCGGCAATGCATATGCAGTTATATGACAACAAAATGATATAGCAGATCAAATCAATATTAATAACTTGCATGTGACATTAGAAGAAACTACATGAATGTACAGCAGTAGTGTAAAGTAACAAAGTACATTCACTCGAGAAGTGTATTCAAGTAAAATGTTGAGGGACTTATACTTTAGTTGAGTACTTCAGTTATTTGCTACCTTGTACTTCTACCCCACTACAATTCAGAGGTAAAGCGTGTACTTTTATTCCACTACATTTATTTATTATCTTTAGTTACTTTGCAGAATTTGATTGATTGATATTGATGATGATGATGATGATGATGATGATGATGATGATGATGATGATGATGATGATGATGATGATGATAAGCAACACTGAAATAGGACTTTATGTATACCTGGAGTAAAATTCACAAGCTACCCTGCAGCATACAAAGTAAATACAATTAGCTGCACCTTTACCAGCTTTCATAACACTTAAATGCACCGGTAATTATAATCAAAACAAACTATTTATATTATTCTGATTGGGCCAATATGCATAACAGGTACTTTCAGTATATTCTGATGCTAGTACTTTTGTACTTTACTTGAGTAACATTTTGATTGCAGGACTTTTACTTGTAACAGAGTATTCCTACACTCTTACTTAAGTAAACGACTTACTGCACCTCTGATGTATAGTTTGTATCAACTACACATGTGGCTGCTTGTGTGATTAGGTTACAGGTCGGTGTGCAGTGCAGAGCTTCTATTTTGGAAGAGATGACAGGAAGTGATTTGACAACAGTCGCTTCCTTGACAGTGGGTCAATAACATGCAAGGCAGTAAACTTGCTAACGTTAGCTCTACCGTTTCCACCGAGGGTGTGTTGCAGCTGACAGTTAAAACACATTAATACAATTAAAAAAAGACACCATTATCATAGCTATGAGTGTGTGTTTCTATCTATATAAACATTTGAGTGAGTGAGTGTGTGTGTGTGTGAGAAGGCTTTAACCCACCTCTTGCTCGGTGTCCCCCTGTTCCGACACTCCAATTTCACTGGGCAGCTCGGCCAGATCTGTGACCCGAATGAGTCCGTCGTGGAGGAAAATGGTCTCCTCCTTCACCGAAAGCCACTGGGACGAGTCCACAGCCCCGGAGCCCATCGCTCTCTCCTCCGACAGTGATGCCAAAGGGGTCGAACATTAAAAATTCAGTGACAGAATGACAGAAAACGCCCTAGTTAGCCTGCTAGCGAGCTACAATAACATAACTGTCGCTACTGACGATGGTGTTTGATGGGGCAGAGCGTTACGGTTGGGCTAGGCTAACGGAGCTAAGCCGAGCAGAAACAGGCAGTTAGAAGACTCTCCTCTTCGCATAACACGGGTGGTCGTGTCGAGCTAACGGCAGCTAATAGCTGATGCTAACTTACCGTACGCTTTCGTTATAACGTTACCGAGCAGGGTGGGCGTGACACCAGTGCTAAATCCGTTATTGCGCCGCAACGTTAAAACGACAGTCTTTTAAAGGTGGTATACTGCATTTGTAGCAAGCTCTTTTTTTCACAAGTAAATGGTGAACGAAGTCAGCCCCGCTAGCGGCCCGGGCGCTGTGTCAGTGGCTGGAGAAGATAATGAGAGTCTCCCAGCTGTCAGTGCGACGCCATGTTTCCAAGGCCGACTAGCTGCTCCCAGCATGCACCGCGGGCCAAAATAAAAGCTGTCAAAAATTAATGAGTTAATGTTGGTGTCTAACATCACAACCTAAGACAGTAATAATTATACTACAGGGCAATTATCAATCAACCAAAGTTTATTTATATATCTCAGTTTCATACATTTTACATTTGTTCCAGGCGGCTTTATACAGAATGCAAATATGACACCCTCTGTCCTTAGACCATCACATTGTAAAAGGAAAAACCCCCAAAGAAACCCCACAGTTAATGGGGGGGGAAATTGAAGAAACCTTGGGGAGAGCAACAGAGGAGGGATCCCTCTCCCAGGACGGACAGAAGTGCAATAGGTGTAAATTATCAAGATAATACATTCACAACATAGGTAGTCCAAATGCTTAAAAAATGCATGTATTTGTGGATCTATGGATGTCAACTATCATCTGGGTGCCATCAAAGAAGTTCTAATCAGGCAAAGAAAATATATTAATGGAGTCTTATTTGACCTGTATTTCTTGCTGTACTGAACATAAGAGTCCAATATTAACCAGTCTTTCAATTAACTAGTGTGTATATCATTCTTAACATATAGCTGTGTGAGATGTAATGTAGCCTACTGTTTCTTCAATGTCAATAAACCACGTTTTTGGGTTGTCAGTGCTCTCAAAGGTTTAGAGGTCACCTAAGGTTAATGGTCACTGTGTCTAACCTACTTGGCTATTATCAAAATTAAACATTGTTCAATAAAAAGCAAAGCAAAATAGGTAAATAAAAAGACGTCTTAATTAAGAATATAAGATTATAAGATTTGTATAGAGCCCATGACAAAAATAAACACAAAATTGATAACCCTATATCCAAAAACCTTGTGACATTTTTGGGTACGATTGTATAGTAGCACAGGAATGGATCTTTGAATTCATTTGAAATAACAATAATTTCGGTTTCACATACCCAAAAAGTGAATACCTAAAAAACTGATGCAACACATTGTAAGAGCTGTAATTCATGAAATGGCAATAAATTGCACATTGAACAGTTGTAGCATTCACAACACATTTAGAGATCAGATAATGAAAGGTAGGTATAGATCACACTGCAATGTTTATTAACAATTAATCTCTGATGTAAAAAAAAAAAAATGTGTTGTTGGATTATTATTACTGACTGGTTGTTATGGAAAGCAGACTGGAGTAGATCTTGTTACTCTCCTTACTTAAACTGCAGTGCAGATAATAAGGTGCTACAATGTGACTTATTGTGAAATCCCTTTAAGTATGCTTTAATATCAATTACTAAATTCAAACACAGTAAAAAAATACATGATGTTATTACATTTTCAATATACAACCTGAAAGATTGCAAAAACTTTTTGTTACAGTGCTTTATAAATATATTACATTTAAATCAGTGGCATATTTACAAATATTTTACAAATATTACACTACACCATCAGAAAGAAACGCATGACATGTGTAGCTTACCAAATTCAATGTTGCTGCAAATATGCAATTAGTTTAAAGCCGTGTGAGCTGCACCATAACATCGGCTTCTCTTTGTAGCCTGAGGCATCGCTTATAGAGACGAACAGGAATCCCTCTTCTTCTGTCACTGCTTGAATTTTGCACCCCAGCCGTGTCTTTCTCCTCCATCATCTCAACTGCTTGAAGTAGGTCAGAGGCTTTACTGAAGCCTCCAGAACATCTAAAAAAGAAACATATGAAAACTTTCAGAACCAGACCCAACATGATAATCTCTTATAAAGGAAACCTAGTTTACACATTAAACAGGATACTTGCACTGCTGTTACCAAAGGTTGTCTAAGATTTGCATTAATAAGCTTATCTGAGCTTAAAACCTGTTTCTGCGGTGGCATTTTTTCTCCTTTGGCAGTTTAAAGCAGTATTGAGAGACGAAATCCATCAGTAGCGTGGGGAGAATACTGGGTTGCTCGAAGCTTTCAATCTGAACAGCCAAGCTGAAAATAGGACAAAGAAGAGGACATTTTACAACCTCACGTAGAGGAATAAAGTGGGCAAAAAGGCAGGAATAAAACACAAGAGTGTGATGTATGCAATATGCATTTGTGAGTCACTCAGAGGCAGAAACAGACAAAGAGAAAGAAAGCTGCCTGTGGGGGCAGGTGTTCCTCCTGCCTTTTAACAATGAGACATAACAGTCTTACAGTATATGCTGCTGTAACCTAAGTGTTAAAATCAGCAGTCGGGGTCCCTATACATAATTAAATATAAACATGACACAAAAACGTGCAACCTGCTATCATTAAAAAAAACACAAGGCTTTTACAACAGAAATGAAATATAAAATGAAAATCAAGGTAATGAATGACATCAATAGAGGATGAATTCTGTCTGAGGGTCCTTGATTGCGCCTTTTTCACCGCATATATTTTTAGATATCTGTTTAACTAAATACACAGGTGTAACTAATTATTTTAAAGATGGCTCTGTTCATTTACTGTAAGGGTTTCAGTAAAACGTTGATCTAGCATGCTAAATTAAAGGGCACTAAAACCAGCAGAACTAGATGGTATGCAGCTGTCTTTGTTATAATTAACTAATTACGCCTGTGCTTCTCCTGCTGTGACCTGTCGAAATAGCTGCTGTGAAAAAGGTTTTTAATGCATGCTGGTTCCCTGTCACACTGTTGTGGCCTACTGGGACACCTAATTGAACAAAGCCGAAATCTTATGCTCCTGTCTCCAGTCTCTTTCTTGAGATATCCAGAAATTATAAAATACACAACATAACACCTGTGTGTCTTTTACCACAAACATTTGAGCTATTACATAAACTTGGTCATGTTGTCATAGTTTTGACAAACACGCCTTGAGTTTATTATCAGACTATTCTCCCCCTATCATTGAATTGACTGTGGAAACTGCTGGAGACAGCTTTACTTTCAAGGGCGCCAACGATAAGAGCCTTAACAATTTTCTCTTGACAAAAAGAAGGAAAAAAAGGCCTTGTTCATCGTCTCACTGCAATCTGCAGGTCAAACCTTGAAGTAGTTTAGGAATGCCAAACACAGTCATAATGGATTATTGGGAAAATAGCTTTTGGGTTAGTTAGGTCCAAAAGCTGTGTACGCCTTTGTATTTCTTTGGCCTCTATGAACTGTGTTAAGCTGTTTCCAGGATTAAGAATATCATGCTGAAAATACATGAGAAAACACAAAGCAAGCCCCAAGATGCAAAGTTTGAAATGTAGTTAAATTACACCAATTGTTTTGTAGTAACCCATGCTTATATTTTTAATGATTGTGAATCACTCAAACATAAAGTTCAGAAATGCTGTTAAGTTACCGGCTGGTGCAATCACAGTGGTATGCAGTCTTTGATTCGTTGTTCTGCAGATCAAACTTCTTCTTCAAAGGACGGATTTTGTATTTACATTCATCAAGATATTTGAGGCTTTCACACAGGAGCTGATTGTCTGAAAGAGTGAAAAATAAACACTGGTTATTTCACATATGTCCGTAGCCTAGCCATAATTCTTTAGATAACTAACATACTAAATGTGCCTACTGATGTTGTCAATCTCTTTATTAAACTATTCTCTGGGATGAAAATTAGCATGCTGTCCCACCAGTAGGGGGCATTGGTAGCATGAAGCTCAAGCTTTTTGAGAGAATATTGCACTCAGCCACCTTACATACAATAATTCCACTGGGTTTGTTTTTCATTTTATCATCACCTTTTCATAGTGGCAAAATTGCTCACCTTTAACTAATAATAAATACATGTCTTTATAATTGTAATAGTGTCATGATATTGAAGTGAGGCCTCTGATACTACAAAAGTCCCAGCAGATGTCATGTGTTCAGCAGCTGCATACACTCACCTGTCGCATTATTTAATACAATATTTTGCTTCGGTCGTCTCTCTGCATGTGTGCTTTGGGCTCTGATACTACCCATAGGCTCCCCGCTTGTATTATTCTGTAATAAAGGGAAATCCTTCTGCTTTTTGGGCTTCTCATTCTTATTAACAGAGGCTGCTTTCTTCAGTTTTGTTGTGACTGGTCTTACAGAAGTAGCTATACTCCAGATTGTTTTCGTAGTGTCTCTTTTGGGTGTTTCTGTTTTCTTTTTTAGCCTCAGAGTCCTCGCTGTTGCCACTTTGATAGGTAATCCATATGTAGTTGTTGAGGTTGTAACAGTTGTGGTGTGAGATGTTGTATTTTGTTCAAGACAACTCTTACAATGAGGCTGAAAAGCGTCACCTCTCAGAGGTGTCCTGAATCCACAACAGTGACTTTGTTTTGTAACTTTTTTGCGACTTTTTATGTTTTTGGTCACTGCTGTGAATGCTGTTGGTAGGTATGGCTGAACTGCTGGTGTTGAAGTTGGGTTGATTTGTGTTGTAGATGTCACAGGTGGATTGGAGGTTGTGGCTACCTGTGTTGTAGCATGGCTCCTTTTTGTGGTGTAAGGTGACAGGCCTTTTCTGACGCTCTTCTTTTTTCCAACTCTTTTTTTATTAAGCATCAATGTGCTACTTTTAGAAGCATTCAAAAGACCCATTGTGATTGAAGGAGTAGTGGTGTGCACCCTTGAGATTGGGGTCATTTGAGGGGGTGCTGTTCTCAACAGCTTCATGCGTCTTTTACATCCTTTTCCCTTTTTCCTTCTGGGGAAGAAAGTGTCTCCTCCGGAGCTACATCGATGTTCACTTTTTGGTGTTTTTCTATGTGGGCTGATCACAAAGCTTTGCCCTTTGCTACCTGTTAAGACGTTGCTGTCAGTGTGGTCCCCTTTTTTGCTTGTAACCTCGGAGGCGTAAGGAAGGGGGCTTTCTAAGACAGCATACGGAGCACTTTGGGATACTTTGCACCTGCGGAGAGTAAACATGTTAAAACCAAGCCATAACAAAAACGTATACTGTATGCTGAATTTCCAACTTATATTATAACTACATTCCTTGCATTTCATTGAAGTAAGAAGAAGTTTCTTATGTATTGCTATTTGGGATAATTATGTATAATTTCATGGAAGATAATGACTCTAACAAAGTGGAAATTCGTAAATTATAGTTATTATAGTGCAGTTTGTCAATGAAATACCATTAATGCAAGGTTAACCATTAATCTTATCTTGTTTGTAAGACAATCTGTTAGTAACATCATAGATAGGTAGTGGAGACAGAATGGCACAGTGCCCTTTATAATTGTGTGAGGTTTGGAAGAGTGGCAGGCATGTTATTACAAGAAATCTGCTGCTCAATCTTCCCATATAACCACCTGCACTTTCTTTCCACTGAACAAATGTCTTGTTTATCTTGTTTAGCAATCATTTCAGTGTGTCTCTTACGTTCCCCACCAGTACAACTGAGTGCAATGCTTCTTCTGTTTCAGCTCAAAGCAGGGAACCTGCACGATGCTGAAGAAGCTGTATCCCACCATGCTGGAAATGCTATCATTCACACTAAGAAGGCACTGTCGAAACCTGGTGAGGGGAAAAAGTAACAAGCCCAGTTAAAGCAAAATATCAGTCAAAATAAACACACAGATGGTGGGTAAAAATCCTTGAACGCTGGCCATATTTTGTCTGCACCTTTACGGTAGACGACACAGTTTGAATCAATAGATAGCATTTGTGCTGGGGGGTGAAATCTATGTATGTGAGTGTCAGTTACTTACAAAATGACCCATGCACCTGTCAGCACCAGATGTAAAGTGAGAATAAAACAAATATGTCTGCAGGTTTAATAAAAGCAGGAAAAGTATGCCCAACCAACACTGTGGAGAGCAACTTGTTCACTCCTGACATTAAAAAATTATCCGGAGGGCTGATTGCGGCGGTATATTATTACTCCTGGATGAATGGTTATATCACAAAATCCCTTTACTTGGCATATTGATACATGTAAATTCAACTAGCATTCCAGAGAGGACCACACTTTCATTAGTTTAAAGTTTCAAACTGGAAGGCTTTTATTGTCATGTGTGCATATAGCTACAGTGTAGTTATGAACACACTTTAAACTTCCATATCTAATCAAGTTCAACTGTCGAGTCTTAACCTTGTTTGACAGATCATTAAGGGTACAGGACTGGTGGGGAAATGAGAATCCCTGGTTGCAAGAGTTTCCCTAAAGGCGGTAAATACCTTAAACCCAGCCCTGGGTGCACATTCTGAGGCTCACCTTTGGTCACAGTCACAGTCTGAGATGGTGTACAAGTTGCGGTTGAAGACCCCATAATTCATAGTGAAAGACGGGATGAAATGCAGGCAGTGGTCGTGCTCACGGCAGCATCTATCTGCACTCTCAAACATCCCTGCGCAGGAGAACAAGACTTGAATTCAACCATATCAGAGGGAACATTTCATAGAACTCCAGAAGCAATCATCTCTTTACTCATTTAAAATCAGAAAGCATCAAAGACTGTTAAAACATGTATGATATGCGGAAGGACATCTTGATTATGTGACTACAATAGTTTATAATCATTCTGTTCGTTACAATGCCATTCAATTTTTTATTTTGTGTTGTTTTATTAAACCTCAAATGTCAAATTATATGTTTAATATTCTATAAAGGAATTCAGTACGTTGCTTTACTGTATGATGAATGCAAAGGCAACTAATTTATAATAATTGTATTTACTGTGGAAGACATTTACACTAGGCCTACTATCTATGATGAAGTGAGTGGTGGTAATGATAGTGACAGCTGGAGAGAGGGGCCCCCTGAAATCCCCAAAGGTTTGTATTTAAAAAAAATTCAGAGGGCCCAAACTTCCTAAATACCATATGGAAGTGACATCGAGATGCTATTGGCCTACCCATTACTCATCGGATGTCTCATCTGACCAATCATGCCCTCCTGCCCTTTTGGGGAATTTCAAATGCAGAAAAAAGTGAACTCTCCTCACCTAACTGATCGTATCTAACTGCTTGGCTTCCAGTGCCGCACCACAGCGTCCCTGGGAAAATCCATGCGCGTTTCCTCCGAGTTTTTCCAACTTTCACATCTCTCCTTGTGCGTCTGGTAAACGTTTGTGCATTAGAAGAGGTCAGTGCGCAGGTAGTATCTGCAGCCAACAGCATGCTAATATTAAACTTCGGAGGGATTTCTCCATTCTCGGTGCCACTTCTGTTGCAAAGAGTGCGATATGTTTCTATGATGAAAGGATCGGCATTCACCTCGCATGATACCAGTCGTATATCCTCGGACCATAGGCTGAGGTACAAGACGCGCACACCGGCTGCGTCCTCTCGTAGAAACGTGATGCGCGTCTGTCTGTCATATGCAGTCCTCGATCTGAGACAGGAGTGACCTGATCCGGTCACACCTTGTGATTTTGATTGAATTAGTGATGATATAGCCAAAACAACCTGTAGTAGGCATATCCTTTGCATCTCACTGTAAAATGGGCGATAATCAATCCAGTAAGAATGGACGAAATCTTCCTCATGAATTGTAGGCTCAGTGTATTTCTGCAGCAGTCAGCTTCTGAATGTCTGTCTCTGATGGCATGTGTGCCTCTGGCATAAACGGTTTGGGTTGAGCGGTCTTCTTTTTATTGGTCTTCCTTTGTAGAGGCTCGGCAGGAACTTGACACGCCTCACTTTTGCAGAATGACATTGCTTTTGTGCATTTCCTCACCCTGTCACCTGAAAAAAAATGCTGTCCTTACTGTGATTTAATGAGACTTGTCTACACCCAGATTGAGGACAAAAGCTGTATAGCCTGTGGTTTCCAACTGAAAAAGGACATAATATGACGTATAGGGTGTGGCTAAATAAAATAGAAAGTCGATCAGGTTTGGTGGCTTTAAACTTAATTAAATGTTACAGACAATAAGATAATAACTCCTTAACTTTTATCAGGT
The DNA here is from genome assembly GCF_000735185.1 of Notothenia coriiceps. Classification (NCBI taxonomy): domain Eukaryota; kingdom Metazoa; phylum Chordata; class Actinopteri; order Perciformes; family Nototheniidae; genus Notothenia; species Notothenia coriiceps. The sequence continues at coordinate 636,424 of NW_011366398.1, read as the reverse complement.
TGCATCCTTAGCTTGAATCATATTACTTTTGTGAAGCTCATTTTAAATATAGGCTTTTGGATGGTCTTGATTGACTGAAATAAGTACTTACACATTCGAGGCTTGTCAGTTTTCATTAGATTTTATTGATCAGTGTAAACGCTCTGCAAAATCTTTACATGCAAAGTTATTTGCAAACATACATATTTTCCAGTGCATGCACTATCTATATACAAATATAGAGATAAAGCAAGAAACATTCCACTGAACTGGCATATTTAAGAAGAAGACAGCTATGGTTTTTATTTTTTGTGTTGATCATCATTTGATAAGTTAATGTTGCTGAAGTAGCACAACATAAGACAGTGTATGATGCTACTGGTGGGTAGGGTGCAGAGAAAAAGAGACTGAAGATATTTAAATGTGTATTTACAGAAAGTGTCATTCGAAGAATTAGATTAATCTCAATATCTGCTACTGATAGAGTTGGATCAAGTCTTTTCTGATGTGCTCAGTTGACAATCAGCCTATCCTGTGGATGCTATCAGACCAGTTTTTTCAGGTTACAATATAGTCACCATAGTCATGCAGAATATGGCCTCTTGTATAAAGTATTGACAGGAATGTTATGGGGACGAAGTGTAAACATTTATGGAATTACAATAGCATTAATTTTTTTTAAAGTATATATATCTTGAACCACAAGACATTTCATGCATAGGATTTTTTGTTTTTGTCTTTACTTTGACATTGGAATAACTTGCAAACAGCTGTATAAATTGAGGTCATTCAACTTTGTAAGGTGTGCTTTCCTTGGTTTGCTGTGATTAGTGAACAAACACTAAAGCCGTTATGAAAGGGGTTTGGCAGAGAGGAAAGGGGTTCTGCTTTGTGCGGTGGGGTGAGAGCGGACTGCCTCAGGCACGTCCGAGTGACGAGCACAGTGCATGCAGGTAAAGCTGCACATACTTATGACATAGCCTATTTCACCAATCTTGTTAGGGAGACCCGACCGTGTGCATTCAGTGGAAAGAATACAGTAGAAAACCTCTGACGTGTCAGAGCAAACCATGAGCTTCAGAAGAGTAGAGGTAGCAGGAGGAAAATCCATCGTCCTGCTAATTCTCAATAAGCAAAAAAAAAAGTTTTCTTATCACAGTTAAAGCTTTCCACAAATCTTAATGCACAGCTTGAATAACCATACTCCTAATGTTTAACTGTTTAAGTCACAAATTAACAGCAACTGATGAAAGATTCATCTAGCTCATCGTTCACTGACTTATGAATCATCTGTGTATCAGAGATCTATTCTAACCTGAGCAATGTATCGGTACTGTATGTAAACATTTTCTTCATGGAAATATACATATGTTCAGGACAGTGGGCACAGTGTAAATATTTGAAGGTGCAGCTGCATGTTTTCTTGTGTCTGTGGCTTGGCATGCTTATACAGTTCAAAGTGTTGCACTACAGCATGATGTCATTACACGATAAATCATAGAAATTATACCCTGACAATTGAATGATTTTATGAGCTCAATCAAGTCTTTCAACGATGGTCTTTGACCTCAGATGCCGTAACATATTGCTTTTCCATTTCTGCGCTAGTGCAATTCCTTTTTTCTTATCTATGTCTTATCAAGTTCAACGCACTATACAACATCAATGTTAGGAATGGTAGTCCTTGTCTAGTTGTTCATTGACACATGTCTTATTGAAATATCTAATCAAATTAAGCCATTATTTGTCCCAGATGCAGATTAAGTATCAGCAGAGGCAAATTGTTTATAAGAAGAGGACAGGAAAGAAAAGTATACTACATAGGGAAGGGAGGTGAGTAAGCCTGTGTTGTTGATGGACAGGTAGTGAGAGAATAGATAACACAATCAAATAGGTGGAAAGTGCATTAGGAAATGAATGCAAACAAACTAGAGAGGTTTAGCTCATGCTGTATGTTTTAGGGGCAAGTAGTTAATCACTAGTGACGTGATTCCCGTTATACAAGGTGTGCCAGCGCTCAATCCTCTTGTCCTTGTTCTTCAGACACTCATACCAGTGCTTGAGCCGCTCTCCTTTGGCAGTGATGCCAAGCTGACACCCACCTGTCAGGAAGGAAGGGAGGCGTGAAAAGCCAGGTGGTGCTGAGCAGGTGAGAAATCTGCATTCATTTCAACAAAGCAATCACACATCTCAAATATTTACCAATGTAGTCGTTGGACTTCCCGATGTCATAATCCCACACAGAGATATCTAAACTCTTCTTGGCCAGTTCACTGTGTTTGATTTCATAGCCGAATTCCTGACATTTGAGACATTAATTGACCATTTTTAAAGCCGACTACAAACACAAGTCATCCTCAAGCTGCAAACACAATGATTTGATAATAATTTGAGGCTATGCACATTTTTGTAAATTGCAGCCCTTCACCTTGAACTCTCTTACAAACCTCATTAAACTCTGGGTTGAGAGTCCTCTTCTTGATTTGTGTTTTGCACTTGGCCTTCTTCCCCATGTCAGGTTTCAGACATCTGTCAAATAAATAACATTTCATTTAAACCATTTCCAGAGTCCCCCCAATTGTAATCCAAATGTCAGCTCATCCTGCTCTACCTACATTTTGACATAAGGGTCAGAGTAGCCATTAGCATCCATGGCGGCCAGGTGAACGCAGCGCACAACGCCCACGAGGAGACGGCCCTGCTGTGTGCTGTACATGAGGGAGATCAGGACCCTGCCACGCTCCTCCATCTCCCCCCCCTCTTTCCCTGGCTGTGAGCAGAGGGGAGAGAAAGTTTATTATGATATATGATCATATTTGCAAGAGCCTCTAAAGGAATCTGCCATGTTCAGACATGCATGCAAATCAAAAATGCATTGCCTCATCTTCGTATAGAGCGATGCCTCTGGCTCCCCCGGCTGTTGCAGTTCTCTTTGTCTTTGAGGAGGGGGTGAGATTACAGCAGGTCAACAAGAGTTTCAGACGTGGAGAACAAAGTGTTGTTTGAATGCAATTGAGTTTCACTCACAGGGACAACTCTCTCGAGGCACACGTTGAAGTTTTTCTTCTGGTTCAACTTCAGCTTCTTCAGCGCCACTCGGGTTTCCCCAATAAACTCATTATGCCCAAACTTGTCTTCATCACAGACTGACAGCCTGTGGAAATCAAGAGAGTGTCTTAAATGATAGACCTCTGACAGCTTGAAAAATAGTCATCTGAGGGCACAGTAAGTTTGAAACATAAAAAGGATGATTTAAGTTTGACCGTCTGAGGAGTGGTATCCACCTGAGGGTCTTGCGCTGCATGTCGTCATCAGTCAGGCCGTGGTAGGTGAGCGTCTCATTCCATGCAGGGTTGCGGGTGTTTCTCAAGGTCTTTGTACGCAGCTTGTTAGACTGTTAGATAAAGGTTAGATAAGGACAGGAAATGGAAATATTTCTTGGCATGCTGCTGGGCAAAAGCCTCAGCACATCTGTGGTGTGAACTGTTTTATCAGTGGAAGAATCTACACGGTGCTGCTTCCCGTCAACATCTGTTTTTGCTAATCTTCCTCATTCTCCACCACAGTACAGTTTTATTGCACAATGCTGCCAATGTACTTCCACTACTACTTTGACTTGACTTGCAATGCCTCAATACGCATTTATTTTTTATCATCTTGTGTTTTTTTAGACCACAAGGTGTCAGGCTTGAGCTAGCAAAAAGGCCCCTAATCAAACCACTGGGGTCTGAAATCACCACCCACCCTCCTTTTTCTGCTTAGCAGGATATTTTTCTTCTTTTAAAAAGGAAGTCAAATGTAGGAAAGATGTGTCTTTTACCTTACTAGCCCCAGGCAGCAGGTGTAGTTTCACATAAGGATCAGCGAGTCCATTTGAGTCCATGGGCTTCAGTCCCTAAGGAGAAATAGAGCACCATGTTCATCACATCATAGAGAACAGCAGAGAGCAATTAAGGTAAAGTGCCATTCAGGAGCCTCTTGATTGTAATTGTCTCTTTGTGCGAGACAATCAGAAGCGTGGTGGTACCTTTGCTTTGAGGATGCTACAGTGGAGGCTGTTGCTTTCCTGTTCATAGTGCAGGCTGAACTCTAGAGAGCCCAAGGTGGCTGAAAAAGACACAAAACAGTCATTACATTAGACTAAGAGTACAAATACAGGGACACAAATCCTTTAGAAATCAAACCACTTTAACTTGAAAATAGAAATGAGAACAAGTAAAAGCCCAGAATGGACAGAAAGGATGGACAATAACTCTAGAGCCTTGCTCATGAAACATTCACAGCTAGTCTAGAATAGCCCTCAGTAAAATCTAATTAGAAAGCAGGGCACATAATATAAAAATAAATTAAGTATACAAGCATTCAATTCTCAAGACATCCAGAAAATTAGGTTCAGGAAAAAGAGACTAATAAGCTGCCCACACAGATTTTCTTTGGAGGAGTTTCATCTCGTTTGGGGACAAAATGATCAAAAGTCATTTGGTAATTTTTCCTATACAACTTAACTTTTCTGGGCTGAGATTCACCAACAACTTGATGCTCAAAGGAAACAAAGATACAAAATGAAGCACTATATCTTCCATCTTTATCTAATGATCGGTAGTACTGATTGATTGGATTGACTTTACATCAAAACAAAAACTTGTAGACATCCAATCTCATATGATTATCAAACTGTTTTATTAATATTCAACAATCATTTAACCATACACAATCTAATTCACATTAAACATTCAATACTGATTTTTTAAAGCTGAAACAACCAGGACAACATGGGTACCTGTTGGGTTCTTGGGGTCATTGTTGTTATTATGGGCATTAGTAGAGTTACTGCTGTTGATTTATGTTTTTTTTATGTTCCCTTTTTTTGCCTTGGATATTCATTATGTATTTGCCAGATGACCGACTCAAACCAATCAGTCCTCCACTGTCACATCTATATAGGGACAGGCACATGAAACCATGGCTATTTCTGCCATTTTGCTCCCAATGGACGGGATTGGATCGAACACAAGGGGAATCTATATCCTCTTAGCCCTGTTGTATCTTAAATTATTTGCACAGCTCCATTTTCCTGGACCTCAATCAAATAAATTAACACCGATCCCCCAGAGTGACAATGAAGGCCGTGAGACGCTGCAGGCACATATCATGAATCACTGAAATGGGAAGTGGGATATATGAAAGAACCCAGCAATTACATAGCTTATGTTCCACTATTGACTTAGTGATTTCGTTTTCCCTTGATATGGATTATCATGCTTCCATAACATATGGTGCTCATCATTTGTCATTTTCTACAGCTCAATGGACGCTGCCAGAATAATACTTCCTATTTGCTACGACTATAGGGAAATTGGAATTATTACCATCTGTCTAAAAGCCAGACATCAAGCATCAGCACGGTGTGACTAAGGATACCGAAGCATAACAGCCAAATTGTCATCAACAGCCAATACTTTATGCTGAATGACTATATGTTAAAAAAAAAAGAACATCCCATCTGGTGTCATTCACCTTAAATTAATGAAGAGGAACCAATCATGCCATGCTGTACATAAGGTGAGATTAAACTATACACATCGGCCACTTTATTCCAAGAGCAGATGGCGTACTTACTTGCTTCATCAGAGTCATAGTCATTGGCGTCCTCCTCCTCATCCGCTGGGGGGGGTTGCGGTCGGGCGGGGGGGGCGCTGTAGGCTGCGGGCTGCCTCCTCTCCTCTCTCGCTGCAGGAGGTGCTCTCTGCTCAGGAGGAGCTGCAGCAGAGGAGTAAGCCCCTGCATCTCCTGCCACTGGACCTGCCAGTGGCAGGAGAACCAAATTAGATCTTCTGAGACTGCACAAATGAACACTACTAGAGATGCAACATTTGGTCAGTTGTGTAAGAAGAACTCTGATCTTTTACTTCAGCAACGTAGTAATATTACTAAAATAGTATGTAAAAGTCCTGTGTTCAAAATCAAACTAAAAGTACAATTATTCGCATCAAAAAAAGTACTGATTATGCAGAATGAACCATTTCAGCATAATAATAAAATGGATAATAATTATTTCTTACATTACACATTATATTAATGTTTCAATCACTTTAAATGTGCAGTTGCTGAAGGTGAAGCTAATTGTATATCACCACATGCCAAGGTAGCTTACTTTCTAATATAATACCATCATTTAATGGTAAATGTATATTTAGTGGTAATAATCTTGACCTGCAAAGTAACTAAAACTGTTAAATAAATCAAAGGGAATTATAACATTTTGCTTTCAGAATGTAGTGGAGTATAAGTATAAGTTCCTCAAAATTGCATGCAACAGTTAATGTACCACTATGTTATATTTATGTTTGAGCAAAGCATTGTGTCTCTCACCCTGCGGGGCCATGGTGGCCGATGCAGCAGGCTGAGGTCTGGAGCTGTGGACGGGCACCGCCTTCCTCATCACCACCGGGCTGCCCTGTCCCGCCTCTTCAGGCCCCGCCCCGCCCGTGGCCATGCGTACAACTGATGGTTTAGGGGCCACAGGTGGGTAGCCAGCACGGCCCTGTTGCTCTGGCCCTAAAAACAAGCAAGGAAAGCACTATACAGTAAATGCATAGAACATTATACATAGGGGAGATATGCATAATCACACCCCTTCAGGCTCCTACTGCAGTGCAATCAGTAATACTCTCAAGTCTCACTGGATACTTTTGATGTAGCAGCTTTTCCCTTGCAAAGGCATTGACCTACATACATTACAACAAGCTGCAGGAGCTGACTACTGTACGTGCAGCAGCTTTGTACTGTAGTCTGCTCAAACTACCCCTCTCTTTAATGGCAGAATCACAATGTTCAGGTAATCACAGTGAAAGTGTGAAATTATACAGTGTAACCCTTCATGCCAGCACCACCTTGAGGCCCATCCCATGTCACAGCATGCACCTTCCGACGGCTTAATTGAGCTCTTCAACCCCCTCCTCGGCAACAGTAGGCGGTACTGCCAAATTTGGGAAGCAGATAAAAGGTTTGAAAAGAGCAATGAGTTGGGGTTTGGTTGCGAGAAATCTTCAGATGGTGATCTAATGAGACTGAAGAGGTGGCGCTTTGAAACATTTTAGTGTCAGTATTTCTTTTGCATACCTTCCTGATGTTGGTTTTGACTCTCCTATATCTTTAAAAACAATTGTGATAACCAAGAAGATGATAGTAAAATATCATTTTGTTTCTGCTGAGATTATATGGCAGACAGCTGATGTGTAGGAGCTGCCAATTTTTCAGCAACGTGTTTAAATAACAACAAAAAGCAAGCCTAATATTAGCAAGCTAGGCTAACAAGCTCGCACTTTTCGGGTAGCTTGCTAGCTTTATTAAATAGATTTTATAAAACACACCTTAAATGGATAATAGCCAATGCTCGAGTTATGCTGACACCTGGACTACGTCCTCTGTAGTTTATTGTTTTCCATGGTTGTTTGAATATTGATTAGTATTCTGTGGCTGTTCAGCACTTTGGTGAACTTAATTTTTTTGTGTTACAAATAAAGTTTCACTTGACAGGCACCTTAGATAGTTTGGCACATCCTTTTTTTAAATGCAAAAACATAATGTAAACCAGCTATTCGTGCCAACAATCTAAAAGGTAAATCCAATATGATGATAATTGTCAAAAAAGACTGCAGACTAAAATCTGAATGGTGCAGATGTACCTGGTGCTTGTGGTTGGGTGACTTCTTGCCTGGGCTTAAGGGCTGTCGGCCCTTTGGGCTCTGCCACCTCCTGTGCTGCTGTGTCTCCAGGTTTAGACAATGGCATGGGCGATGGCAAGAAGTGCTTTGGAAATCCTTTGAAGAACCAGGCACCAGACCTCTTCCACACCTGAGAAAACAGAACAAATAAACAGTGTGCTATAGGCTTACCAAGAGACAATTGAATCACAGTATTTGTTCAGTGGCGTAGAGCACTCACCTCTCGCTGTTCTCGGCAGATCTTGCACAGCCACACAGCACGTGGCCGACTTCCACACTGCGTACCACATTTGGTGCACATGTTCTTTACGACAAAAGAAAAGACAGATTTCCAGCTGCTCGACATTTACAGTTATTATTCTCCAAGTACACAGTACATTGACCATGACCTATTGTGTGTGTTTATGCAGTTCAGCAGGGGATATTTTATTCTTTCTTGTAATAATTGGCTCATTCAATACCTACCTTTTTGCAGTCCTCGCACACCACTGAGCTGACCCCAGGTGAACCTAGCTGCTCCCCACACAGCAAACAGCGGGACTGTCCATCCCCACACACAGTTTTCTTCATGTCATCCAGGCGGTTTATCAAGCGCCTGCAGCAGCACAGGGTACATTTGTTCTTAAAATGTCACCGTTAATCACCTCCGGTCCAAATGTATGCATGTCTTTGGTCTCAACAGGTGATTGCTGCATGTTTTACGAGCCCTCACCCAATTCTCTCCTGCTCCATGGCCTCCATTTTCTCAGCACGGGCAATCACATTGTTAATAATCTCCTTCTCTTCATCAGTCAGGTCTGGACCGGGACCAGGACCTTGCTGCGTGGTCCAGTTGCCCCTGTGAGCCAAACATATTTCAAGTTGAGATTGCTTCTATGATTTTACTAAACAATATCCTATCATACAAGCATCATAATGTCATAAACCACTTTCAGAAAAAGGGTATAAAGCAGATATATACATGAGGCAGATAAGAGAAGAGTTTGTCTACTTACTGCTCTTTCTCACTGAGTCACAGATTACGCATCAGAGGAAAACGTGAAAAATGAAGAGTAAAGTGAAGTGTTGGTAGCCACATAGAGAAAGTAAATAATACCAAAAATGTTCTGACGATGCTTACCTAGCGTGCATGGTTCTCTGCCTGCCGTTGGACTGCCAGCGATCGGAGCTGCTGCTCACCACCGTATCTGTCATGCCGCACTATCGCAGTCTGCAGGTGGACGGAAAGAAAAACACATTAATTCAGCAAGAAATTAATCAAACCATCTTTAACTAATTACATTGAAAGCTGCCAACCCTGCATTAAGACCTCTTTATGTGAGAGGGCAATTAATGAGTTTTTAAAGTTTGACTTGCGTCCAAGCTATGCGTGTTGAGTCCACACTTTTTTTTAGCTACCCTCTGTCCTTATCTCTTGCTTATGCAGCACTGACCCAACTACCACCATGGGCAACGATTCAGCGTACAAATGTGTGAGTCACAACGCTGCTGACCTTAAATTGGCAAGTCACCAGATACACTTCCTTTAATTGCCACACAGTGATGTTGGGGTTAATGAAAAGGTAGATAATGATGACCTCACACTGGAGACCATCATAAGCCAAACAAATAAATAATAGTGAAAGTGCTCTCAGTAGAGTACGGTTCTCCAACAGCCGTCTCCCCTCTCCATTCCCAAATACAGAAGGGTTGAATCCCACTCCTCCTGTATGGTCAAGATGTCATTGAAAAAATTACAAAAAATGGGATTTATTCATCTTTTAGCCTGCCTTATATATTATCCTATTATATAGGCTAGTGGGTATGGATTAATCTGATGATGCTTTGGTCTAAGAGGAGACTCAACTTGTTTCTTAATATCAGTTCTTCAGTGATGACAAAGGCCAAAATATGGCCCGCGTCAGACACGTCTTTATTTATCTTTAAGACTAGATTGTCCGAAATGCCTATTGCTACTAAAGCAGGTTGTGGGTAGATATGCATATGCACACACACACACACACACACACACACACACACACACACACACACACACACACACACACACACACACACACACACACACACACACACACACACACACACACACACACACACACACACACACACACACACACACACACACACACACACACACACTAACTTTTTTCCCCCCTTTATCTACATAATTCTGAGGAATTTACATATTAAGCATGAAACAGCAACAAAATATTGGCTACTGGTGGCAATAACAGCACATTTTCTGGTGCCAGATTCTCCGCCTAATCAGTACCATTAACTCCTGCCAAGCCTGTTTTATCATTTTTTTTCCCACCGACATATTCAAGCAGTAAATAGACCCAGGAAATATTGCAAAGACCTGACGAAAACACAATGGATCTGTTCCTATAAGCCTAATAAGCTGACAGCTGTTCTAACAGAGGTAGAGGTGTTTAGTATTGCAAACAGAACAGAGTTTATGACAAAGACAGCCCTCCTGTACATTAGTGTCCGGGGGAAATGATGCTGAAATGTTCATTTCTTCCCGTTTGTGACTCCACACATATCAAAGAAACAGATGGTCCCATACAGCAGGAGTGGCTCAATTATGCCACGGTACAGGACGAGGAGGAAGAAGAGGAGGAGGTAGAGGAGGAGGTGAGTTTGTACTGATAAGGATGACTAAGAGTAATTGTCTCCAGTGTTTCTGATTGGCTAAGGCTGAGAATTTGTATCCAAAGTGTTTTTCTTTTTCTCTGTGAATACTGGTGGGAGTCGGGGGGATCAGATGCTAGGGGAAGGGCTGGTGAGCAGTTTGCAAGATCTATAGGCAGAGGACGAAAAGGTATTTTGATCCTTTAATGTAAAAGAAAGAATACTATGGTCTTAAATTACTCTAAGTAATACTCCTGGATTCAAAATGTCACCTCAGCACAAGTATAATCAGCAATATGTATACTTAAAATACAAAATGCATTTGTTCACAGTTTTATATTGTTATAAAAGTTTATATTATTCGTTTTTATAACTAACAAATACATTTAAGAGCATTTTAATGTTTTAGTTTGTCAGTTTTGATACAATCTAAGATACTTTGTTGATTGATAGGTTGATTTATAGTGCAGTACTGCATCATATCATATACTGTAAGCATATAATGTCTTTAATACGTACAAAGTAGCTATAGTTAATAAGAGTGCTAAATGTACTTGGTTTGCTCACCACAGGTTGGTTGTTGTCACTCCGTGTGAAGAAATCAGGACTGGATTGTTTGTAGGATGGCTGTGTTTTAGTGAGTACTCAAAGTAAATGCTGACAGACATTAGGCTCTGAAGTGATTTGTGTACATTGAGCAGCCTAGCGCTAATGATGACGTTGGGAAACAGTGCGCTGTCAACTGTTAGAATTGCTCACAAAGCTCTTATCCATACGATACACCAGCAATGTAATTTAATCTCCGAGTGACATAGTAAAGCTGATACAAGATGTCAACAGAAATCAGTGAAGCGATTGCCTTTGGGCAAGTCTGCTGAGTGTGTGCGTGTGCGTGCGTGCGTGCGTGCGTGCGTGCGTGCGTGCGTGGTGTGTGTGTGAGTGTGCCCCTGTTGCAACTGACTTACAGCTGCTTCAATACTGAGACAATACTGTACATGGAGTGATGCTGCATAGGCCGGGGGAAACAGCAGTGTCTGAGGGAAGTGCCAGCAGTCAGAGAAGACAAGAGGTTTCTGAAAATGAGCAACAAGAGGATCTAATAGCCTCTCTGGAGCCTCACATGTCCAGAATTGTGATGGTGCAGTATGAGGACAGAATCAGTAAGGGATTCATAATGATAAGGCTAAAAGGAAAATCAATAGATTTCACTTCTCCTCAGCTTTTTACAGCAGTAAAATCTGGCACTGTAGAAGCTTGGAGAAAGGGAAAGAGGCAGCGAAAGGGAGGGGTGCGCCACCATCTCCCTCATTCAGATGCTAGTATTATGCTGCGTAACGTCGGGCTCCGTACACCTTTTCAGGTCTAATCTGGTGCGGCACTGTCAGCAACAACAAATTCACTGTGCTACGATTAGAAACTCTGGGTGTGGACTTTTCCCCGGTGCATCCAGCCAACAGTGGCAACTGAGTCTTCAGGGAGCAATTGTCGTTTTCCACTTCTATGTAGCAGTCTGACGTCTCAGACATCACTCTGACTGTACAGCATTTATCATATACACCGAGGCTCTCTTGCGCGGCCCTCCTTCACTTGCCAAAATGAATTATCCCACTTTTGTCTAACATGATTGTCCTGGAGAGGTGGATTGAGAGAGACAGATGGGAGGGGGCAGTCAGGCTCGGGCTGGATGATCACTGACTCAGACAACTCTGAGCTTTTACAGCACTGGGGATGGATGTTACTGCATCACAGAAGTGCACTCTTTTTCCGAGGTGACAGTCCAATTAGCATGAAGGAGATAGTCCAAATGATCTTATACACACTTCTCTCATAAGGAGCTGTCAGTATAGGCTTCAGACAAGGTACTTGGTTTTACCTACTGTGCTGTCAGAGAGGGTTAACATCTCAGACGTATAATAAAAAGGAATCCAAGGCCAATTATAGTGGACCGTTTTGACCAGAATGTCATATTGAGCCTTGTAATTTTGCAGATGTGACATCACTGTGACCCTCAGAGGTTGTAAATGCAACTAATCTGTGTCATCTGCAACTGACAATCATCTTGTACGTGTTTTTCTCCCATACAGTATAAGATGACTCAGTCAGGTGGTGGATGCTTCTCATGGGAGATATTTTCTTGTGTTTTTTTTTTTTTCTTCCCTCTGAAATATCATGAAGCATGCATGACGTCGCGTTCTGCAAAGTGGTGCCATGAACTGTGAAAGCAACCACACAATAGTGTCTGCCAATACACCGGGCATGCACAGTATGATCGAGTTGACAACAGGAAAGACTGGAGTGAGAGCATCGAGCTAGTCATGCCTGCTCATCATAAGTCAACCACCCAGCAGGATCTCTCTTGAGTAGATCCTGTGTATGGGGGTGGAGAGGACCAATTTAGAAACGTGTGTCTCCTCCTCGGGGCCTGAGAGGATTGTCAATACAAATCTGCACATCTTCAGGGATGAACAGTATGCATACACAACTCCCAAAGCACAACCTATATATTTTACATCCATGTTTGGGCCAACACAGATTAATGTTGCCTTCCAACAGCAGGTGTATGACTCATTCATGCAGAACATATGACAAGACGAGGACATAGATCGCGATAAGATCACTCATTTCTTTTGAGGATTACAGTACTTGCTTGTGGAAACAAGAGATGAACAAAGCAGAGAGAGTGACAATGAGGCGGCGGGACATTGATGGATTGATCCAACACGGATCATTATGGATACAGCACTCAGAGCTTCAGGGGGGGTGAGGGTAGAGGGAGCAGTCATCTCCTTTGTACTGAGATCAGCAAAACACAATGCATAAAAGCAAGGTTTTAATAGAATATGTGGCTTTTAAATGAATCATTCTAAAAATGTATTCAACCTTTCAAGACACAACAGCCATTAATAAAATGAGTGTGACTTTGTTTACTCCAACTGTACTTAATAATAACATATTCTTTTACACCCTGCTTGGTGTCCTATTTGTCAATGTATTGAATATAATAACACTGAAACACATTCTGGTACTCCTCCACTTGCATTCCAGGGCAACAATTCCCTCGCCATCCTCAAAGAAGGACATTTCTTTAAATGGGTTAATGAGAATCAGAGATCAATGCGTAGATCCACAATTGGTTTCACTTTAATTTATCTTTAATCAGACCTCCATTCGAATTTCCAAGCCTCAGGGGCTAAAACGTACTTATGAATAATAGATGTCGCCTTAAAGCTCTGCTGTAGCCACGAACAAATCATCCACCAATAAACCTTTATGTTAACCAATGCACGCTTAGATCAGCAGATTCCAACCTGCTGATGCTAAGTAGGTATCAGTATTTATATTCATGTCAGCACATCATATCCACCCTACCGATGATTCAATATTCCTGGTGAAACGATATACATTTTTTTCAGGTCGCCGTGACCATAAATGTTTTATAAGCTGCAACACACTGTGCTTTTTTCCTATTAAAAGACCGTATAACCCTGCAACCCATACAAAAATGTTCACATTGCCCTGAGAAACAAGCTCAGCTGTAACGTTATTTGAAATGAGCCATTACTGAGCTTGTACTGCCTTGTGTGATTGTGTATTCATAATTTATCAGGTTTTGAAGTTACACAAAGCAACACTAAAGGGCTCCATCTTCAAAGAAAAAGGGATTATTGTAAAGCATGGATATTTTGTATAAGTTTAATGTCATACTATGTGTTTTTCTCTTTTTACATCACTGCCAATGATTAATACAAATGTGAAATACAGCACATATGTTTTCATCTTTAAACTGCAGAATGAAAAGACCACGTAGCTGAGGTAAAGAAGAGAAGGAAAATAACATATTTCCTTTTTCTTCCAAACAATCTGGCCTTGGCGATAAATTTGTTTCATGTACTATGAAGCAGAAAACAGCCTGAGATCCTCAGACAGGAGAACATTGGCCGGTCTACAGATTCGACTCAAGTCCTGTGGTGATCTGGGACATCATGCCTGAGAAGGAAAGACTGAAAAAAGTATTTTTTTTTTCTCTTTTAAATCCGTTTTTCAATCGCATCTATAAATAAAGACATATGAGAGCCATTCATAGGTCAAAATGTACCAATATATTCTGCAGAATAAGGGCAATATTAAATCAATGTTAACCCTATATTCAATGATGCTATTATCTCAGCCTTGAAAGCAACATCTGATTAATAAGCACAAGGCTTGTATGATGGAAAATTCAAAAGAAATGTCACCAAATGTAAAAAAAAAAAACATACATGGAAAAATTACTGTATAAATAAAGCCTATTAATGAGTTCTGCTACTTTATGAGTCATCTACAGACCTTCACTGTAATAAAAAAGTAAAAGTTGACAATACCTTGAATCACACGTAGGCTACATGTCCTCCAAAAAAGTATTAGCAGCCGCTCCCTAATATTTTGTGGTGACACATTTGGGCTGATGGTAGGTGGCTCGAATGTCAAAAAGTAATTCAAGGTCTGCGAAGACAATTTCATACATAGTAAAAAATCCAATCTAATAACGGGTACCAGCACACATCTGTCTGGGCCATAAACACTGGTAATATAGTGGGGATGATTGGAAAACACCCAACCGAAAGGGTTATAAGTGGTGATCGACTTTCTACTGAACGGATTGTCAAATTGTTTTACAGATCATTTGGTCTTATAAACTAATTCCTCTCAGTATTCAGCTGCTGTCGTCTAATTCTCACAGGGTAGGAAGGACTCAAAAGAAGAAAAAAAACAGGGGGTAGCCACCCACTGCCACAGCTTGGCACAACTTCATCCGACCCACAAAAAGGGGCTGTGAGCTGACAACACTGAGGTCTGGACCTGGACAGGATTGTAAAGCACTGCACCAAGAAAACCCTCCGCTGCAGGAGGAAAACATCACTCAGCATTTCTTAATTATTTACAACTCCCACCCACCATTGCTTTTCACTCTGTGTTTGTCCCCTCTGTAGGGCATTAGTGCACGCTCTCTGTGCACGGACCTATACGAGACATCATGTACAGAACAGTGGGTTCATGGAAAAAACTGAGATTCAGACAGAATTTAACTCTATTTTTGGAAACATTAAGGTTGTTTGTTGGTGTTTTAGGTCTGTGGCATCGACAAATTACCCATGTTTTCAGTGAGACAGGGGAGTAGACAGCGACCATCTGTGGAACAACCTGTGAGGGCTCTTCCCCTCCTTAAATGTGAGAGTGTTGCAGAATTTCAAAACACACACACTCTTGGCAGGCATGGCTCCCGGTCCCGCATCGCTGGAGAACAAACAGGAAAGACCATCCAGTAACCAACAAGCTACCATGCTGTTATCCTGCTATCACTGTTGGCCCTATCCAACAGACCTCTACAGGGTGGGGGCTGTGTTTTTCATTCTTAAATCAACACACTGAATAAGCAGTCCATGTCCTATATCCAGCAATCATCCTTAAATTTAGAGGAAAACTGTCTGCTGACCCACATTTTATCAGACATTTTCATGTAATTCGGTGGCTTCGTCTTTTATATCTGGGCCTTATTACTAGAGAAGTAAACGGCTATCGGACATGGAGCACTCAATTAACTGCAGTAAGAGCCTGCAGTAGTGCTCAAATTTGCTTGGCTGATGGTGATTAATCCCAGTATGCCCCAGAGGTTAGAAGTGAAGACTTTGAGAAACTGGTTGCTGATGCACCGGCCAGTCCTGCTCTTTTAATTTCCTCCCATCTTATCTCTGGGTAAACAACCGGTAAAGGCTTGTTGTATGCGTCTTTACCCCATTAATCAGAACTGACCTGCAGCTGGTGGTGTGTTGAGATATGCTTCTTAACATGTAAGTCCGATCTCCTATCAATCCCTCTGTGTGACGGACATGATTTTGTCTCTTTGTTGCTCTCCTTTGAAGCTCTGGCACGGATCAGCAGCTGGATATCTGACCCTCCCTTCTGTCCCACCAGCAAGCAGGTACAATGCCCCTGGGTGCTTTTAGCAGATCTCTGTTGGCAAACTAGACTATGTTACAACCTGGAAACACTGCCACACTAACAATAAGCGTTTTGAGACAAAACCCCCTGATTGGAAGCTTTGCTATTGACTTTGAATGCAAAGTGTTTTACTTTAGATGTCACTCTGTTGTCTAGGGTGAAGCCATGACTGCAGCTATGTACAGAGATTATAAAAGGTAGTGAACAGAGATGTTGCTTACAGATAGGCGTGTGTTTAAAGATTCAATCTTAGCCTGACTCTGTTTGGGATTTGTAAGCCCCCACTCTCTTGGGAGAACTTTGCTTATAGGACACATTAATTATACTCTCTTTTCCAATATGCCACAGTGTTTACGCAGATCTAATCAACTGTTTCAGAGAGGACGTTAAATCAATTCTCACCCACCAATCTCAGGAGAATTTGAAGATAGAGCCACTCCCTTCTGAAGCTCGGCCACAAACGGCAGAATAATCCCTCATACAGAACACATTTTTTAATGTGCTCAAAAGCAGCACACAGAAACCAAAATACATATTTTGAGTATAACATGTGATGTCGGTCTGAAGCACCATATATGTATTGTGTGGAGCACAAAGGAACATAGAGTCATGCACCTTTACTAACTGTGGCCATGGTAACAGCAAGATCAGAAGAAGAGAATCAGAATGATTAAAAAAGTGTGTGTGTGTGTGTGTGTGTGTGTGTGTGTGTGTGTGTGTGTGTGTGTGTGTGTGTGTGTGTGTGTGTGTGTGTGTGTGTGTGTGTCTCCACCAATCTGTGTAGATTATAACTGTACACAATTGTGCAAAAATGGGTTGCAATACAAGTATCAGTGGATCATGTTTCCTTCAATAAACTGTCTCAATTGATGCATCTTCTTCATCATGGTTAAAAAGACAGCATGGAAGAAGACATGGGATTATGGCTACAGTCGCCTTGTATGCTTCAGCTTTAAATTATGCATTTAGTGTGCTGAGCACTTACTTCATTCCTCCATATTTTTTTCACCTTTCCCTTTAACACCCATGTCTCCCAGTGTTTCTCGTTTTCTCCTGTTTGATGTGCCTAAGAAACAGTTTCCCTATTTTCTCTCTTGTCTAATTTAGTCTTTCTCTGGGAGGAAAACAGTGTGCTGGCAGGGAGTCAGAGAAATAGAGAGGTACCAGCAGAAGGGTGTCGTCCAATCACTACTGTGGTTGTTCATGTGAGAGGAGGCAGCTGCAGATATCTCTCAGACCGTTCATTCAGTCTTTTTCTCCCCTCCCCCATTTAATCCCCATGCTTCAGGTCTGTAGGAGGAGTTGGAGGTGGTGGAACGGAAAGGCGGATTCCTAGCTTCTTCTTTCCGTCCTCCATCCATATTAACACCAGAAACATGGAGCCCGTTTGGTCCAATAAGTCTGTTTACACACTCACTACTCTGACTAAGTGTAATAACACCACAGGTGCAGGATGAGGTAACAGCACTACTAGTAGGTGACTGACTGAATCACCTGTCTTGTGGCACAGCTGGAGTTCACATCTGCCCTGCCCACATCAGCTCTTTGACAGATGTGTTCCTCAAAGTCTGGAGGCACATCAAGCCCCAGTGTACACTCCTAAAAATCCTGCAGCAACGCCCAGGGACTGCAACCACACAATCTCCCACATGACTTACCAGGTCTGTTTTCTCAGATTTACAACAAGGAAGCAGCCGTGTTGTAGGAGTGCAGCCAGCCAACTGTCCTGCTTTAATTAATCTTAAAGGGGATTTAGCAAAGCTTATCAAGCCTAACCAAGAGTTATATTCATGGCCATTCATGCATAAACTGAGTATAATCACAACACCAAAGCCTGCTGTAGTAAATCAATGCAACTATTTTTAAATACGAAGGCAATCTGCACACCTCTGCATGAATGACGGCACAATTCTGCTGCAGAGAAATGTTCTCAGTAAGACATGTTTTCCTAAAACAAAGGAATGAATCAAAGGGTAATTTACATAATTTGTACCTCTCACAGGTTAATTAGCAGCAGCTCCATGTATGCTGAGTTGCACTGGCACAAACAAATGTTTCTTTTTCATTCAAATGACTCACTGAGTAACAGGCTCATAAACACAATGGTGTTATCAACATAATAAATACAGGCAATAAAATGTGTTCCCTCATCATCTCCAGCCCATCTCTCGGTCTTGTGAATGAAATGCTGCATCCATTCAACTTGTAAATGAGAAATTCTAACGCACTAAGTAAAATGCCAAATGCAATAACCCCACAGTGATTTTAGTTTGAGGATGCAATGTTTTAAAAAAAACCTTAGAAGGAGATGATAAAGCCTACCTGATAATCCAGCCCTGCTCTCCGCTCTCCTGTCTCCTCTCCCTCTCTCGGGGAGCTGTCAGGGAATGATGCGGACTAAATTTCTGTGCAGAGCCTGGTTACGACCACGGAGTCAGTCATTGCGCATGGTGCCTGTCACCAAAACCCGTGTTTTTATTTGTTGCCTGAAGGAGCAGTCTGTTGCTGGAGGCACAGCGGATCTCCACAATGCGTGGGAACTGGTTGTCTTTCCTGCGTTGTAGATGGAAAGCCCTTGGTACCCTGGGAAGGAAACCCCTGGATCTGAAGTGATAACACTGAAGCTTAAGTGGGCAGTCATCACCTGACGTGATTGTCTCTTTAACAGCGCAGGTCTAAATTTGTCTCATCATCATCCATGCAGCCTTATTGAGTCATTTTTCACAAGGTACTGTATTGACTGTAGTAATACAAATCACGTAAAAACAAGATGGTTGTTTAAAAGTTGACATTTCAATGGAAATAATAGAAGATAATTGAAACAATTTCTTAATTTAATTTAACTTAATGTTTCTTATGTTGTGTTGATTGTTTGTGTGTGTTTTTTTTAAATACCTTACTATTTGACAGAAAACACTGGACTTTATATTTCCCACACAATTATAACATGTGCTAACACCTCCCTTCTAGTGACACATTTTGGGTTAATATATGGTTTTACAGCAACTGCGCTATTTCCGCAAAAAAAACAAAAAACACTGAAATTCTAACATCAGTGTCTCAATTATAAGAGCATATGTACTTTGATACTTAGGCCTACTGTGGAGACATTGCGCCATCTAACGGATTGAGTGTGTATTGCATCAAGATAAAGGATGAAAACTCGCCCTTTTGCTTTGTTGCTAAATATATGTATGTGTTATAAGGGTGGAAATTGTATTTAAAAGATGCAAAACGCCCTCACCTGTAAATAATTTGGATTTACGTCATTATAGGGAGAGTTAATATCGGCTTCAGCCACACCTAAACCATGAGGAAAAGACGGTTGGTGAAGCAAGAGGTTACTCCTTTAGTACTTCCGTATTCGCCTCCCAAATATAGAATACTTACATTACTTCTATACTACTACTTGATACTGCTTTACTCATAAATCCAATCCACAGGTTGACTATGCAGAAAAAGATGGCATATCTATCGATAGTCGTATGCATGAAAGATGCTAGTATTCCCAAAAATTGGCTTTACTTAAGTTGTTTAACGAACACTCAATTCGCATGCGCAACACGAAGTTGCTTCTGCAAGTCAAAGGTGGAATGCTAGCCCTTTAGCTAGTTAAAGTTGTACTTTACGATCGTTTGAGACCCTTTTACATCTAGATATACTGCTCGATAGGAGGTATACACATGCTGGGTGGCTTTTGGGCTTTCGCCAATCAGCGGCGCTGGTGTGAACTATCTTGACATTATATTTTCTTTGGTCACGTGATCGAGTTTCACCGCTGTGATCACATGATTTGTTGTGTATATGATAAAGAAACATGGCTGCCCACCTATCGTACGGTAGAGTCAATTTAAACATCTTGAGAGAAGCTGCACGAAAAGAGCTTCGAGAGTTTTTGGACAAATGTGCGGGAAGTAAGGTAAGGAAATCACACTTATAAATGTAAAATGGCCGAAAAAGTGACAGTTGTGCATATCCACGAAGCTGACAGTTAAGCTAGCCTCTTGGGGCTGTCAAGGCTCGGCACATAATTCAAAATACTTGCAGTTTCTATAAAACTGAAGTCATGTTTTGATTGTGAATAGAATGACAATGTATCTATTTATTATTGTAACCAGTAGCTTCATAGGAGACAATGACCGCAAACATTTCCGCATAGAGATGTTTTTTCAGATCTTGCTACTTGTATACATTACTTTATATGCTCTTGCTCTTCAGGCCATAGTTTGGGATGAATATCTGACGGGACCTTTTGGACTGATAGCTCAATACTCTCTACTGAAGGTAAGTGATCTCTGTGCACTGCATTTGTTATTTTTAAGTAGCCCACACACAAGTCACAGGTCATGAATCTGAAGTTTTCAGATAGTAAACACATGTTATATGCTTATTACTGTGTTTTCCAGGAACATGAAGTTGAAAAGATGTTCACCCTCAAGAGTGGCAGACTCCCCGCTGCTGACGTCAAGAATATCATCTTCTTTGTTCGTCCCAGACTGGAACTCATGGACATCATCGCTGAGAATATCATCAGGTCAGTTTCTCTCTCAAAAACCCACATTTCAAACCATGATAAAGACAGTCTTATACCTGTATGTCCACACTTTTTAACACTTTTTTCCTGGATTTTGTGCTTTCAGTGAGGACAAGATGCATTCCCCACGAGACTTACATATTTTGTTTGTTCCTCGGCGGAGCATGTTGTGTGAACAGCGGCTGAAGGAGCAGGGCGTGTTGGCCTCCTTCATCAACATCGAAGAGTACATCCTGGACCTGATCCCCTATGATGGAGACCTGCTCTCCATGGAGTATGAGAGTGCTTTCAGGGTGTGTTCAATTTGTTCATCCCAAAATGAATATATATATATATATATATATATA